>NC_061513.1:121953702-122113409 GCF_022539505.1 Lolium rigidum | reverse complement strand
TCTCTCTCTCTCTCTCCTCCATTGTTGCTGAGCTTAATCTTTGAGGATCTCCCCAACCATCCAACCAATCTTGCCGAAATTTTGAGGAGTGGTGGAGGAGACCCCGATCTATAGTTCTACCAAGAGAGATTTCACCAATACTTGCTATTCCTTAGTGGATCTTGGTGTTAGGGTTCCTATTGTGGGACATTGGAGGAAGTGCATCCATGGAGGCTAGCTTGGTGTTGTACTAGCTCCATGGGTTGTTGGGAGCCTCCTTCTGGTGTGGAGCTCGCCCCAACCTTGTGAAGGAATCACCGCCTCGACCGGTGCCTTAGTGGAGAAGGGGAGCACCTTCGTGGAGCTCTCTCGAGGAAGAAGGTGAGGCCTTCCTTCGTGGTGTGGCCGTCTAGCCTCTTGTGTGAGGCTAGCACCTCCTCAACGCAGTACGTACTCCCTTTTGTGGGAGGAACCGCGGGAAACAAACCTCGCCTCGTCTCCGCGCCCTCCGGTTGTCCCGCTCCTTACTCTTACTATCTTGTGTTGTTCATTTGCTTGTTGCACTTGTTCTAGGATCATTGTAGGATCACCAACACCACTAAAGCAATCACCTTTACCTTCTGTTGCACTAAAATTGAAAAAGCTTAAAACTTGACGTAGCAACCATTCACCCCCCCTCTTGTTCGCTACGATCCATTCAAGTGGTATCAGAGCAAGGTTTTCTTGCTCGGGCTTTACCGCCTAAGAAATGGCCGAACAAGATGCGGGTGCGGCGAATGGGTCACCTTCCCTTGTGCCACCCGCTCCATCATCTCCCATCGATAGCACAACGGCTACGTTGGATGACCTCAAGAAATTGGAGTCATCCATCGTTAACCAAATGAAGGCGATGATGATGGAGTTGGTTGCTCAAAAATCGACCCCTATCGTAGATCCTAAGGCAAGTGCCGAGGATCCCCCTCCAAAAGTTAACCCATTTCCTCTTGTTGATTTTGTCGCGCAATCGACAAAAGATCCACAAAAGGAAGGGCCTGGGGAGACCGACACTTCAACAAAGGGGAAGGATGAGACACCGGTTGCGGAACGTCTAGGGAGTAATCATGCGGTGCCACCACCAATGATTACACCATAAACGTTCCAATACCTATGCCACATATCTTGTCGCATGGTTCACCACCGTTATTTGAGTCAAATAACTTTGAAAATTGGCAATTCTTAATGCGTTCACATGTGCGCAGCGCATCTACCGAGCTTTGGCGCATCATCGAGGAAGTCTACTCACCAGGAGATCCAAAGAGCTTGACAAGAAGAGATGTGGTGGATGACCAACTTAACGCCACCGCCATCAACATGATTCACATGGCCGTCACGCCAAAGGACCGCGCTCATATCCGCTCGCTCAAGACCGCCAAGGAAGCATGGGATAAACTCGACAAGCTCTTCCTCGGAAATGCGAGCATCCAAAGCTCTCGTTTCGATGAAGTGAACAACATGGCCGACAACTTCGTCATGAATGAAGGAGAGTCCCCCGAAGAAATGTACCGGCACCTCATCGCTCTTGCCGTACAAATGCAAGATCTTGGAGCAACGTTTGTGGATGACCATTGGATCAAGCGCAAATTCTACAACGCTCTCCTCCCTTATGAGGAAGTGAAGTTGACGGCCATCCGCCAAAACGCCTCCTTCCGTGCTATGACATCCGATGAAGTTCTTAGCGAAGTCATCGCTTTGGACATCTCCAAGAAGAATGCGGAGGATCTTGTTGCTCGCGCCCACAACACCCGCAAGCTCAACCTTGCATTGAAGATGAAGGTACATGAGGCTAGTGAAAGCAATGAGGATCCCATTGAGTGGGGACCGGATGATCTCAAGACCAACTATCATGAGCACATGGCTCTCGCCGCCAAGAAATTTTGGGACGGAAACAAGTCCCGAAGCACAAGAACAAGAAGATCACGTGATTCTCCAAGAAGCATCTCCAAGAGTCCAAAGGAGGGGCAAAGGGGGAGAACATGCTACAATTGCGGCGACAAGAGTCATTTTGTTGCGGATTGCATGTTTGAGAGAAGAGAAGATAATGGTGGAAGGCTTGTCCGCAAAGAAAAGTTCAAGTCTCTCGCCAAAGGATTCTCCAAGTACTCCCCCAAGCCCGATGACGATAAGGTCTCCTTCACCAAGAAGCCTAGAGCCTTCATCATTCGAGAAAAGTACTCCTCCGATGAGGATGAAGAACACGAGGACAAGAGCTCCAAAAAGGAAGGAGAGGGAGTGGCCGCCATCTCCATTACCACTCCCTCTATTTCCCTCTTCGACTCTCCTAATGAGAACCTCATCACCCACAACGCTCATTGCCTTATGGCAAAGGTATCCTCGGAGGTAGAACCCCCTTCCAAACTCTCATCTTCAACTAATGCTTTATATATTGATGATGCCACTAGTCTCACCATTAAGCGTGAGGTTATGGGTTTGGATTCTTTTCTCACTAACATGCAAGGGGATACCAAGACTCATGTTGGGGCTCTCTTGGCCCAACTTGGTGCGGCACAAGACCTTATAGAGGAGAAGGAGAGGCTTGAAAGGGAGGCGGCAAATGAGATTGCCTCTATCAATCAAGCACTTGAAGAGGAACAAAATTTGTGCATGTCTCTTGAAGCTAGTGTCATCGTTCTTGAAGATTCCAACAAGGCTATTGTCTCCCAACTCATCAAGGATCGAGACCATTGTAATGTCCCAGGTTTAGAGATGATCGAGGGGTAGATTTTAGAAAGGGATGTGCATTGCATCGTAAATTCTGGGGAAATTTCGCGCTTTTAAAACAAAACTGCATCGAAGGGGGACAGGTTTCTCTCTCGACATCTTACAGGGTTAGGGTTTCGAGAGTGCGACAAACTTGTTCCTACTCAACTAAATTAGGGTTTTGAGAAGAGAGAAGAGATATTGCATCACAATCTTAAGTTGCATGATTAAATTCAAATTTAAGATGCATGATTGCATTCAAACCAAAGTTGAATTTGAATTTCAAATTCAAACATTAAATAAATAACCATAATTCAATTATGAGGAAATTCATTAAGTCAATTGTAAATAATACACATTATGAACATTACAAATAACTAGTAAAGCTCATTAGAGAAAACTTTGAGCTTTATTGATTATCACACAATATACATTGTCTTTACATTATTCACAATTGAATTAAATACAACATATTACAAGAATTGGAAAAATAGAAAAAGAAAAGAAAAGGAAATTACAATTCAATGATCTATCCTAAAACTACAAGCTAAACTTCATTTAGTCTTGTGCTTGATGATCTTCATAACCATTGGATCATCACCTTGAACAAATACAACAAAAACAAGTTATGCCAAGTGGCATAGCCACTTGGCAGGTTAGAAATAAAGGAAATTGGAGAGGATATGAACCAAGCTGCCGAGCTGATCCACTCAAGGCCAGCACAAGCCAGATACCAAGCATTTGCACACACACACAGCTAGACTGCTCACAAGGCAGTGTGCATGCAGCACAACACACACATACAGGTCAGTGTGTCACCAAGAGTGGCCAGGCCTTTTTGTCGACCAGGAGATCAACACAAGGTTCATATAAAACCTTTTCCACCGCCAGAACCAGCAGTTCATCGACAGACCAGCAGCTGGGTAAGTTCACAAGAACACAAGAACACAAGAACAGGTTGAACAGCCACTGTTGTTCAACAAATCTTCACAACCACAGAACTGGATCAAGCACCACAGGCTTGCTAGGAGGAGCAGGGCAAGCATAAGATCATCACAGAAGCAAACCCTCTACACCAACACATTTCTAGGAGCTGGAGTGAGGTATACCAGTAAACCATGAGCAAGCAAGGTTTTGCTCATACTGATCCAGCATATGCACAAGTCACAGAAGCAAAAGAGGGTAGGCTACCCTGTTTGTGTCATCATTTGGCTGTAAAGCCATTTCGTGCAAGCAAATATGGGTAAAGACCATTAGGCAATCATCCTATGGGAACAGCAGTTATGCAAATCAATGCATAACTGTAGAAATCCAGCAAAAGATGAAGTCACAGCTAGCCTAGCCCACACACTTAGCACCTACAGCTATTTATGCCATCAGACTATAGACAATTTCTTGTCTATATACTTTGTCAACATCAAAAGGTCACTGGAAGTCCAATATTGGATCAAGCCAGTGAACAGCTATTCCATTCCAGCAAGCAATCACAAACCATGGCAAATCACAGAGAGGGGAGCAACCAGGACAGCATCACAAGTGCTGCTAGGGCCACCTCAACACTGAGCCAGCACAAGAACCTACACATCATTATCCATTTGGATTCAGTAGGGGGCTAGGGTACACAACTGAGTGTTGGCATCCATCTAGCCCTGTCACAGTTAATAGGATGATCACAACTGCAAAGCAGCTCACATCACTTATCTATTTCAAGTAAATCCAGGCAATACGAGATAAGTGAACAACACAAATAATCAAAGCACCAGGGCCTTGCAGATGATCCAATGGATCATTGCAAGCAACAACTGCTGCTTAAGTAAGCACCAGCACACACCAGGACCAGCCTGTGTGATACACACACATCACAGGTTGAATAAAAGTGAAGCACTGAAACAACACAGCAGCTTCTACAAGCAACTGATGATCATATGGTCATCAGAAGCTTGCTAGAGCATGCCAGGGCATGCTAGGACATCACTAGCATCAACACATGAATCATAGAAATTACACAGCCACAGTTAAGCAACAATTGGATCACAGATAATTTTATAAACCATTTTTATGATTGTATCCAGAAGCATATCATCAAGGAATTGATGTATATGGACCACAATTTGTTGGAGATATGCCCAAGAGGCAATAATAAAAGTGGTTATTATATATCTTTATGTTTATGATAAATGTTTATATACCATGCTATAATTGTATTAACCGAAACATTGATACATGTGTGATATGTAAACAACAAAGAGTCCCTAGTATGCCTCTTAACTAGCTTGTTGATTAATGGATGATTAGTTTCATAATCATGAACATTGGATGTTATTAATAACAAGGTTATATCATGATGTAATGGACACACCCATTTAAGCGTAGCATAAGATCTCGTCATTAAGTTATTTGCTATAAGCTTTCGATACATAGTTACCTAGTCCTTATGACCATGAGATCATGTAAATCACTTATACCGGAAAGGTACTTTGATTACACCAAACGCCACTCGCGTAAATGGGTGGTTATAAAGGTGGGATTAAGTATCCGGAAAGTATGAGTTGAGGCATATGGATCAACAAGTGGGATTTGTCCATCCCGATGACGGATAGATATACTCGGGCCCTCTCGGTGGAATGTCGTCTAATGTCTTGCAAGCATATGAATAAGTTCATAAGAGACCACATACCACGGTACGAGTAAAGAGTACTTGTCGGAGACGAGGTTGAACAAGGTATAGAGTGATACCGAAGATCAAACCTCTGGACAAGTAAAATATCGCGTGACAAAGGGAATTGGTATTGTATGTAAATGGTTCATTCGATCACTAAAGTCATCGTTGAATATGTGGGAGCTATTATGGATCTCCAGATCCCGCTATTAGTTATTGGTCGGAGTGAGTACTCAACCATGTCCGCATAGTTCACGAACAGTAGGGTGACACACTTAAAGTTGGATGTTGAAATGGTAGAACTTGAATATGGAATGGAGTTCGAATATTTGTTCGGAGTCCCGGATGAGATCCCGGACATCACGAGCGTTCCGGAATGGTCCGGAGAATAAGATTCATATATAGGATGTCATTTTATGTGAATTAAAATGTCGCGGAAGGTTCTATGGAAGGTTCTAGAAGGTTCTAGAAAAGTCCGGAAGAAACCACCAAGGAAGGTGGAGTCCACATGGGACTCCACCTCCATGGCCGGCCAACCCTAGTGGGGGAGGAGTCCCAAGTGGACTCCCCCTTAGGGGCCGGCCACCCCCCCATATGGGAGGTGGAATTCCCACCTCTAGTGGGAATCCTAGCTTGGGAAGGTTTCCCTCCATATGGAAGGTTTTTGGTTCGGGTCTTATTCGAAGACTTGGATACCAACACTTGGGGTTCCACCTATATAATGAGGGGCATAGGGGAGGGGCCGGCCACACCAAGACCACAAGTTGGCCGCACCCCTTTGAGGCCGGCCACCCCCTCCCAAACCCTAGCCGCCCCCCTCTCCTCCATATCTCCCGCGTAGCTTTAGCGAAGCTCCGCCGGAGTTCTCCACCGCCACCGACACCACGCCGTCGTGCCTGTCGGATTCAAGAGGAGCTACTACTTCCGCTGCCCGCTGGAACGGGGAGGTGGACGTCGTCTTCATCAACAACCGAACGTGTGACCGAGTACGGAGGTGCTGCCCGTTCGTGGCGCCGGAACCGATCGTGATCAAGATCTTCTACGCGCTTTTGCAAGCGGCAAGTGAACGTCTACCGCAGCAACAAGAGCCTCATCTTGTAGGCTTTGGAATCTCTTCAAGGGTGAGACTCGATACCCCCTCGTTGCTACCGTCTTCTAGATTGCATCTTGGCTTGGATTGCGTGTTTGCGGTAGGAAAATTTTTGTTTTCTATGCAACGTTATCCTACACAATTAAGCAAGGCCGAGCTTACCATGAGCCAACAATCTTTGATCATCACCCAAGAAGCACTGGTACTTGCTAAACAGCAAGAATCACTCACAGTAGTGAGCCAGGGAAGCATACATGAACACACATGAATGACTGGCAAGCATAATAACATGAACAAAAGCACAGAGCAAGAATCTAGCAAGAATGGCAAGCACTGGCATGGCCAGGGCAACAATGGCCAAGGCCGATGAGAGCCGAGAACCCGAACAAGCACAACAACGGATGCACAGCGAAGAGGGCTAGCACAACAGCTTAGCACAACGAAGACAAGCAAGCATAGCAGTAGCACAACGGCTAGCACAAGCAGCACAAGCAAAGATAGCAGCAGACGACAGAAGATAGCAGCACCAGCGAGAACAAGCAGAAGATCACTGAGCATGGCCGCACCTCTACGAGGTAGGGCAAGCCAGTGACCAAGCCAGATGGAGAAGAGGAGGAGAAGGAGTAGAACAGGCACAGGAGAGAGAGCAAAAGGTGGCACACATACCCGGGGCAAGCAGACGAGCAGATGCGGCCATGGCGGCCACGGCGGCGCGCGCCGAGTGCTCGGTAGCACCTGGCCAGGCCAGGCCATGCGCCGACAAGCGCCGCAGCGCCCCACACCACCGAGGCGAGGCCCACGGCGGCGCCATCGCTCCTGGAACCCATGGAGCAGCGGGATCGCCACGATCCCGTAACCCTAGCCGCCGCGAGGGAGATCGAAGACGAGCTGGAGCAGCACCCGCTCCAGATCGACGCGGATGAGGAGGACCGCCGTCGTGAGGCGCGTCGAATGCGCCCCACGGCGAGGGCTAAGTCCGGCGGAGCTCGCCGGAATCGAGCGGCGACGGCGGTGGCGAAACAAATCGCCATAGAGGGGATTAGGGTTAGGGTTCGGACATGCGCGAGAGAGAGAGAGAGAGAGGAGTGAGGCTGGTCGAGCCGGACCAGGTGGGCCGGTCGACCTAACCCCACTGGGCCTCACTGACATGTGGGCCCAGGGGCATTTTTTCATTTCACAAATCAATTAAAATGTAGAAACTTTGAAAATGCACAGTAAATGTTTCCTAGCCCTAAAAAAAATTAAAAATATGAAAACCACTCAGTATAAAAAAACTCTATCATAATAAAATATGAAGTATAATTTTTGAAGATTAACAAGAATAAGTTCAAATTTGATGATTAAAATAATCGTTTAAAATCACCTATATTATTTTCAATAATGAAAATAAGTCCATAAATTCTTTTGGACTTAAAAAAAAAACACCTTGACAACATTTCAAGGTTGTATTTGCCCTAAAGAGAGTATCTCCAAATTATTCTTAGTATTAACCTCTCACATGAAATAATAACGACATCGGAAGGGCGGAACAAACCCTAAAATTGGAATCATGCATCAATGCTTCTTTCACCATTGCCCTTATCGGACAATGATGCTATTTTTCAGCAACATAGGACAAGGGTCAGTCCACACCATCCAACTGCAACACTTTGCAGTATTCAGGCAAGTTCATCACTTGCTCATGTCATTTGAGTATCTTTATCAAATTACTTGCAAAGTACTATGATTATCATTATTGCATAAAACCAAAACCACTATTTTCATAACTATGAATATGACTATGTGGTTGGCAATGGAACCATGGATTGTGTTGATATGGTGGAGGTTCCATTGCAAGGGTTTATATCCATCTAGGATTAAACAACAAATGTCGTCCAGTGATTCTTGTGCCGTAATACCCGTGTTAACCATAAGATCCGGAGTGGGACGGAGTAGTCAAAAGTGTTTCCACCTCTCGTTCATCAACGGATGCGCTTTACCGTAGTACACTTGTAATCCAAGGGGGCAAGCGGTGAGGCTGGGGAGTCCTAAGTCCCCACGGCATTGTCCGTAGTACACTTGTCGCCCGAAGGAGCAAGCGGTGAGGCTGGGTAGTCCTAAGTCCCCACGGTATTGCGGTCTATGATGGGTTGCAGCTGTCGGCGTAGGAATGTATGGTAGAGCCCTGCATTGTTGTCGTGGTCGGGGCCCATCCTTAATTGGTGTAAGTGAACCGGCGTGGACCCAGGGTCGGAGTTTGCAACAAAGGGTGGGTGTTCGAGGTAGCGGAGGAACATGATTGGCCAGACATTCTACCGGGCCACACACCATAGGAAGTGTGGACGGGAAAGCTGCCCGGTTGGCACCAAGGTTAAGATCTCTTATGGGTAAAGCAACACACCTCTGCAGAGTGTAAAGAACCGTGACCTGTCACTCCCTGTTCTGGGATTTGGAACTGCGAACGCTGCTGGAAAGGAACTCCATGAAGTTCTAGTAAACCGGTGAAGGTCGACGGACATAGCTCTTCGTAATAAAAGCAACCTCTTGAAGAAATGTTAAACAAAACTTGCATTGGTATTAGACTTTCTGGTCTAGTATCATAGCTAGTGCATTAAACACCTCTTTTCTATAATGAACTTGTTGAGTACGCTCGTACTCATACCACTCTTAAATCCCCTGCTTAGATTGTCTGAACCACTTGGAGGAGGACAACGACAACCTCGAAGGAGCCGACATCATCGGCTATGAAGAACCAGACCTCTCTGGAGGTGTCGAAGGTGTAGACTACCTTATAGTCTACGGAACCGGGGAGGGTTCCGGTGGAGAACAAGCTTAGATCGATAGAGAGTAGTAGTAACCGAGCAGTACGAACTTCTAGTACTTAACTGCTCGTTGAAATAAATGTACCACTTATTAAGACTCTTATATTGTAAGTTAAGTTGGGTTCGCCTCGAACCCAGGAGTATCCCTCTTAGGACCCAAGAGGAGCTCCGAGATGATATGTATATTATGTTTGTAATAATAAATGAATGAGTTATGGACCTGCTATGTTCCGTTGTACTACTCGAGGGATGTAATATTTGCGTAACGGTACTTCGTGAATGTTATATCAACGATCGGCATACTACAACATGCAAGTGGTATGCGATGGTCACCACAGTTGGTATCAGAGCAAAAGCTTTGACCTTAGGTTGGAACCTAGTAAATGGGACGGAACGTTAGGAGTCAAATAGGATTAGTAAAGAATTCTCTAAAAATATGGTGTGTATTCACTTGAGAATAAAACAATCATATGTTTTAGTGCTATAATTCTTTATTATCACATTATGATGCATTATTACTAATATTATATTCTTTCTATTCTACAGCCAACTATGGCAAGCTCACGCCCGGGGCGAAACGTGAAAGTGAAGCCGTCAAACTTGAGTGAATATGACGGATGACTCGCAGATATTCTTCGTGCCATGTTGCTTGAATTTGGGTGCGATCCCCAAATCCAAGTGATGAAATACTGGTACTATGATGGACCAGTATTGGCAAAGTGTAGGGTAGGGCTAAGACTTCCCGAATCCTTAGGAATGAGCGTAGTAATGCCAGCAGGTGAGGCTAGGACTATCAACACAGCCTACCATATAGCCGTTATGAGAGCCATAACTGATATCCGGGAGCATAAGACGAAAGAGCTTATGGGTTCCGAATTCACACACATTCCTCATATGGAGGAGGAAGACGATCCTATGCTTAACCACTTCAAGTTTGCAAAACGCAAACCAGCAGTAAGCCGCTAAGTATATGGATAACAGACCGCAACCTCATCGTCATTGTTATATCAGCTGAACCGTCATTTGACGGGAGCAATTGATACAATGCTAGAGGAGTTCACTGAGCCGAAGGAGGAGACCAAGGAGAGTGCACCTATGGAGAATGAGGTTCACACACCAGTTTATTCAGCTGGTGATTACATTAGCATTGATCATCCCGAACAACAAACCACACCCATGACACCTAGGTATTTTCCTAGTAGTTCCCATGGAGGATATGAGGGTGGAGAGGAATCCGGAAACAATCAGCATTCCATGACTCCTATAGAAAACTCCACGGGTTGGCGTTGGGGATCTGATACTGGAACCCACAGTGGTTCGGCTTAGATATGACGGGGAGATGAATGAGGACGCCACGACCCGTAACCGCAGTTATCCGTGGAATGGGAAAGAAGATGGAGGGTATCCGATACAGGTTGAGTCGGATACAAATGTTGGAAATACCTATGGTGGAGTCACAGGGGAGTACACCCGATGGGTGGACTATGATGCGCTGAATGACCAGTTCGTGAACACCGATTTCTCCCTGGGATCATCATCTGATTCCGACTACCAGCCGACGGGGAGACCTTATGTTCCGGGTTTTGTCAGGAGGACTACACGTTCGACCGGATGGAATCCTGGAATGTACCGGGAGTGAAGACCAGCTAGTGACCACCCAAGGGAGGCGAGACTACAATACATAAGTACCTCATGTATTGTAGTATGTAATATTTCGTAGAAATTTGTACATATACTTTAATAAGTGAGTTTGCATACTCACAACGTCACTGAGTATTGTAATAAGACCACTTATGTATGTATATACAGGGTATATGTTTTGTATGATTTGAATTTGCTTCTTGATTTCCATTGCGTGACTAGTTCTGTGCACAAAGTTGAGCTCAGAAAACTTGCGCATGGAGTAACTATGAGTACCACTTTGTGTTGCAGAACTAGGGGGAAATGTCGGGATTGACGGGTGAGGAGAGTGAAGCGCAGCGTATGGAGCGCGAAGCCAAGCAAAAGGAAGAGGCTGATGAAGCAGCCAGAAATTAGTTTCCACCACCACCACCACCCATGACGCAGCAGAACTTCCTCCAATACATGCAAATGTTGGAGGAGAGGCAACGTGTAACATTGGAGCAGCAGAATAAGTTCTTCCAGGAGCTGCTTGAACAAAACAGGGTGGAAAGGCCCGAGAATCAGGGAGTCACCTTGTCTGACTTCCAGAACACTAAGCCTATATCCTTCGCATACACGCCCGAACCAATGGACGCGGAGGATTGGCTGATGGACACGGAGCGAAATCTCAACACCGTTGGATGCAATGACCTGGAGAAGGTCAGATATGCAACACACTTGTTGTGTGGACCTGCCGCATCATGGTGGGACAATATCGTAGCCGTTTATCCGGCTGAGAAGGTATTTACCTGGGAGGAGTTTAAGAGGAAGTTCAGGGAATCCAATGTCCCTGAGAGCATAGTGGAACTGAAGCGTCAAGAATTTGAAAGTCTCGAGCAGAAGGATAAAGCTATCCCGACTTATGTCAGGGAGTTTTCAAAGTTTTCTCGGTATGCGGTTGAGGAGGTCAACACCGAGGACAAGAAGAAGAAGAGGTTTTTGCGGGGGTTAAGTCCCCAGTTCAAGGTTCAGCTCAGGATGATGAGAGCAACTGAGTTCCAAGAGTTGGTGGATGCAGCCATCACTCTTGAAGACGATTTCAAGCAACTGCAGGATGAGAAGAGGAAGAAGGCCAAGTTTGAGCCTAAGAGATTTGTCAGCAACAAGCCTAATACCAGCTTGAGTTTCAAGCCAAGGTACAACAACAACAACAACAACAACAACAACAACTTCAATAGCAGGAGGAACCAAGCGTTTCAGACTGCAAATCAAATAGTTTGCCGAAGCTGTGGACTCTCAGGACATTTTTCCAAGGATTGCAAGAAGCCAAAGATAATATGCTTTGGTTGTCGCCAGGAGGGGCACATGTTGAAGGACTGCCCCAAGAGAAATACTGGTGGAGGTCAGTCAGGAGGAGGAGGAAGCCGTGGAGGAAACACCGGAGGGAACTGGAAGAACAAGAAACCCTTCGGCAAGTTAAACTGCACCAGCTTGGAGGAGGTGGTTAACTCCAATCAAGCAGTGATAGGTACGCTCCAGATACTTACTCATCCTGGCAAAGTACTTTTCGATACTGGTTTAACTACATCATTCATTTCTCAGCAATTCATCATCAAACATGGGATTAGTTGCACTAAGTTAGATAAACCCATAACCATACTTTCCGCGGGGGGAACGATAGTAGTAACCCATACCAAACAAGGACAAGTCATTATGATCAATAAATGCGCATTTGACGCAGCACCTGTTCATTTTACCGATGAAGGAAATTGATGTCATTCTTGGTATGAACTGGTTAGAAGCTAACGGAGCATTGATCGACTGTGTGAACAAGACTGTGTCTTTGAAAAGCCCCGATGGAAGTAGAATGATCTACCAAGGAGACAAGCATACACAGATTGAAGTAGAGCTACAATTGAATAGCATGAAGGAAGTGAAGTTGGAGGACATACCCGTAGTGAATGAATTCCAGGATGTGTTTCCAAAGGAATTACCTGGAATGCCACCAGATAGGGAGATAGAATTTACTATCGACCTAATCCCAGGCACAGCTCCGATTGCTAAAGCACCATATAAGATGGGGCCTAAGGAGTTGAAAGAGCTCAAGGAGCAATTGGATGACTTGGAACAAAAAGGTTTCATACAGGAGAGTATCTCACCATGGGGATCACCAGTTATCTTCGTGGATAAAAGAGATGGAGGTAGAAGGATGTGCGGAGACTACAGGAATTTGAACAATGTTACTATCAAGAACAAGTACCCACTTCCTATAATACAAGATCTATTTGATCAAGTTAGAGGCGCGGGAGTCTTTTCCAAAATTGATCTAAGGTCCGGTTATCACCAGATAAAGATCAAGAAGGAAGACGTTCCGAAAACAGCCTTTGTCTCGAGGTACGGACATCATGAGTATCTAGTAGTACCTTTTGGATTAACCAATGCCCCATCAATTTTCATGAATCTCATGAATAAGATCTTCATGCCATGTCTAGACAAGTTCGTCATCATATTCATCGATGATATCTTGATCTATTCCAAAGATAAAGCTGAACATGCTGAACATCTGAAGATAGTGTTGCAAACACTAAGAGAACACCAACTCTATGCCAAATTCAGCAAGTGTGAGTTTTGGCTAGATCAAGTAGAATTTCTTGGTCATGTCATTAGCAAGGATGGAATAGTTGTGAACCCGAGCAAGGTAGCAGCAGTTTTAGACTGGGAAGCACCAAAGACCGTCAAAGAAATCCGAGGATTCCTAGGAATGGCAAGATACTACCGGAGGTTCATTGAAGGATTCTCCAAGATAGCAGGACCAATGACCAAACTATTAAGGAAGAACACACCATTCGTGTGGTCGGAGGAGTGTGAGAAGAGTTTTCAAACTCTGAAGGAGAAACTCACTACAACACTGGTGTTAGCAGTTCCGGAAGTTGGCAAGGATTACACCGTGTACTGTGACGCATCCAAACATGGATTGGGTTGCGTACTCATGCAAGATCGGAAAGTGATATCGTATGGATCAAGGCAACTCAGACCTCATGAAGTGAACTATCCAACACATGATTTAGAATTAGCAGCAGTTGTATTTGCACTTAAAACATGGAGACATTTTCTCTATGGAGCCAAGTGTGAGCTCTATACGGATCATAAGAGTCTCAAGTACTTCTTCACTCAAAAGGAACTCAATATGAGGCAGAAAAGATGGCTCGAACTAATCAAGGATTATGATTTGACCATCAATTATACTCCAGGAAAAGCTAATGTTGTAGCAGATGCTCTGAGTAGGAAAAGCACTGGAGGAGTGGAACAGGAATTATCACCGGAGTTGAGGAAGGAAATAAGTCAAGCCCAAATACAACTTTGGGAGAAAGAAGCTCATGAAGGACTATCGGCTTTACAAGTAGCCGATGAGCTAAATGTTAACTTAAAAAATGAGATAATGATGGGTCAATTGGACGATCCATTCATCGTAGAGGAGATGAGAAGGATAGATGAGGGTAGACCATCGGAATTTCACCGAGGAGAATCAGATCACTATGGTTTCGTAAGAGGATTTGCGTTCCGGATATTGCTGAGATTAAGGAAGTAATACTCCGGGAAGCTCATCAAACACCATATTCCATACATCCGGGAAGTACAAAGATGTATATGGATCTTAAGGAGCTATTCTGGTGGAACAACATGAAGAGAGAGATAGCACAATACGTGGCGGAATGCCATACCTGCCAAAGAGTGAAGGCTGAACATCAGAGTCCGGCAGGAAAGTTACAACCTTTACCCATTCCAGAATGGAAATGGGAGGAAATAGGAATGGATTTTATCACCGAACTACCCATGACAAATAAAAAGAAGGATATGATATGGGTAATCGTGTACCGGTTGACGAAAAGCGCACACTTCTTAGCGGTAAATCAGCAGGATAAAGGAGAAAAACTCATCGATCTTTACATCAAAGAGATCGTGAGTAAACATGGAGTGCCCAAGAAGATCGTGTCAGATCGAGGATCCGTGTTCACCTCAACATTTTGGAAGCAACTACATGAAGCTTTAGGATCCAAACTGGATTATAGTACCGCCTATCATCCTCAGACAGGTGGACAGAGAGAACCAACCAAATCCTAGAGGATATGCTTAGGGCTTGTGCCCTAGACTTCGGAGGGTCATGGGAGGAACATTTGCCACTAGCAGAGTTTTCATACAATAATAGCTATCAAAGCAGCATCAAGATGGCACCGTTCGAATCTCTGTACGGAAGGAAGTGTAGATCACCCATATGCTGGTACGAAGCTGGAGCAAGCACGGAGTTTAATCCTGATTATGTCAAAGAAAAGCAACAAATCATTGACATTATAAGAGATAGGCTGAAAATAGCCCAAAGTCGATAGAAGAGTTATGTCGACCAGAAGAGAAGGACATGGGAGCCACAAGTTGGAGACATGGTATATCTCAAGGTGAGCCCGATGAAAGGTCTTCAGAGATTTGGAGTAAAGGGGAAGTTAAGCCCTAGATACATCGGACCTTTCAAGATTCTCGAGTCAAAACCGATGGTTAGCCTTTGAATTGGAACTACCGGGGAGGTTATCCCAAGTTCACAACATATTCCATGTGTCGCAACTCGGAAAGTGTTTAAAGACCCCGCATGAACCAAGATCACATGATGAGCTCGAGTTACAACCAGATTTGACATACATCGAGAAGCCAGCAAAGATTCTCGAGGAGAACTGGAAACAACTCAGGAATCGAGCAATAAAGTACTGCAAGATACAATGGAAGCATCACCCCGAGAGGGAAGCCACCTAGGAAAAGGAGGAAGACCTAAGGAAAACATACCCCGAACTCTTCAGGTATTACAACCACAACTTCGGGACGAAGTTTTCTTTAAGAGGGAAAGGCTGTAATGTCCCAGGTTTAGAGATGATCGAGGGGTAGATTTTAGAAAGGGATGTGCATTGCATCGTAAATTCTGGAGAAATTTCGCGCTTTTAAAACAAAACTGCATCGAAGGGGGACAGGTTTCTCTCTCGACATCTTACGAGGTTAGGGTTTCGAGAGTGCGACAAACTTGTTCCTACTCAACTAAATTAGGGTTTTGAGAAGAGAGAAGAGATATTGCATCACAATCTTAAGTTGCATGATTGAATTCAAATTTAAGATGCATGATTGCATTCAAACCAAAGTTGAATTTGAATTTCAAATTCAAACATTAAATAAATAACCATAATTCAATTATGAGGAAATTCATTAAGTCAATTGTAAATAATACACATTATGAACAATACAAATAACTAGTAAAGCTCATTAGAGAAAACTTTGAGCTTTATTGATTATCACACAATATACATTGTCTTTACATTATTCACAATTGAATTAAATACAACATATTACAAGAATTGGAAAAATAGAAAAAGAAAAGAAAAGGAAATTACAATTCAATGATCTATCCTAAAACTACAAGCTAAACTTCATTTAGTCTTGTGCTTGATGATCTTCATAACCATTGGATCATCACCTTGAACCCTGCACACAAATACAACAAAAACAAGTTATGCCAAGTGGCATAGCCACTTGGCAGGTTAGAAATAAAGGAAATTGGAGAGGATATGAACCAAGCTGCCGAGCTGATCCACTCAAGGCCAGCACAAGCAAGATACCAAGCATTTGCACACACACACAGCTAGACTGCTCACAAGGCAGTGTGCATGCAGCACAACACACACACACAGGTCAGTGTGTCACCAAGAGTGGCCAGGCCTTGTTGTCGACCAGGAGATCAACACAAGGTTCATATAAAACCTTTTCCACCGCCAGAACCAGCAAGTTCATCGATAGACCAGCAATCGGGTAAGTTCACAAGAACACAAGAACACAAGAACACAAGAACGAAGTTGAACAGCCCACCGCTGTTCAACAAATCTTCACAACCACGTAATCGAATCAAGCACCACAGGCTTGCTAGGAGGAGCAGGGCAAGCATAAGATCATCACAGAAGCAAACCCTCTACACCAACACATTTCTAGGAGCTGGAGTGAGGTATACCAGTAAACCATGAGCAAGCAAGGTTTTGCTCATACTGATCCAGCATATGCACAAGTCACAGAAGCAAAAGAGGGTAGGCTACCTCGTTTGTGTCATCATTTGGCTGTAAAGCCGCTTGGTGCAAGCAAATATGGGTAAAGACCATTAGGCAATCCTCCTATGGGAACAAGCAGCTATGCAAATCAATGCATAACTCGTAGAAATCCAAGCAAAAGATGAAGTCACAGCCTAGCCTAGCCCACACACTTAGCACCTACAGCCTATTTATGCCATCGACTATAGACAATTTCTTGTCTATATACTTTGTCAACATCAAAAGGTCACTGGAAGTCCAATATTGGATCAAGCCGTTGAACGGCTATTCCATTCCAGCAAGCAATCACAAACCATGGCAAATCACAGAGAGGGGAGCAACCAGGACATCATCACAAGTGCTGCCAGGGCCACCTCAACCCTGAGCCAGCACAAGAACCTACACATCATTATCCATTTGGATTCAGTAGGGGGCTAGGGTACACAACTGAGTGTTGGCATCCATCTAGCCCTGTCACAGTTAATAGGATGATCACAACTGCAAAGCAGCTCACATCACTTATCTATTTCAGTAAATCCAGGCAATACAGATAAGTGAACAACACAAATAATCAAAGCACTGTGGCCTTGCAGATGATCCAATGGATCATTGCAAGCAACATCTGCTGCTTAAGTAAGCACCAAGACACCAGACTCAGCCTCGTGTGATACACACACATCACAGGTTGAATAAAAGTGAAGCACTGAAACAACACAGCAACTTCTACAAGCAACTGATGATCATATGATCATCAGAAGCTTGCTAGAGCATGCTAGGGCATGCTAGGACATCACTAGCATCAACACATGAATCATAGAAATTAAACAGCCACAGTTAAGCAACAATTGAATCACAGATAATTTTATAAACCATTTTTATGATTGTATCCAGAAGCATATCATCAAGGAATTGATGTATATGGACCACAATTAAGCAAGGCCGAGCTTACCATGAGCCAACAATCTTTGATCATCACCCAAGCAGCACTGGTACTTGCTAAACAGCAAGAATCACTCACAGTAGTGAGCCAGGGAAGCATACATGAACACACATGAATGATCGGCAAGCATAATAACATGAACAAAAGCACAGAAGCAAGAATCTAGCAAGAATGGCAAGCACCGGCATGGCCGGGGCAACAATGGCCAAGGCCGATAGAGCCGATAACCCGAACAGGACAGACAACGGATGCACGACGAAGTAGGGCTAGCACAACAGCCTAGCACAACAGAAGACAAGCATAGCGATAGCACAGCAGCTAGCACAGCCTAGCACAAGCAAGATAGCAAAGATAGCAAGAAGACACAGAAGCATAGCAAGCACTCAAGCGAACAGAAGGCGAAGATCACTGCGATGGCCGCACCTCTACGAGGTAGGGCAAGCCAGTGACCAAGCTAGAAGGAGAAGAGGAGGAGAAGGAGTAGAACAGGCACAGGAGAGAGAGCAAAAGGTGGCGCACATACCCGGGGCAAGCAGACGAGCAGATGCGGCCATGGCGGCCACGGCGGCGCACGCCGAGTGCTCGGTAGCACCTAGCCAGGCCAGGCCATGTGCCGACAAGCGCCGCAGCGCCCCACACCACCGTGGCGAGGCCCACGGCGGCGCCATCGCGCCTGGAACCCATGGAGCAGCGGGATCGCCACGATCCCGTAACCCTAGCCGCCGCGAGGGAGATCGAAGACGAGCTGGAGCAGCACCCGCTCCAGATCGACGCGGATGAGGAGGACCGCCGTCGTGAGGCGCGTCGAATGCGCCCCACGGCGAGGGCTAAGTCCGGCGGAGCTCGCCGGAATCGAGCGGCGACGGCGGTGGCGAAACAAATCGCCATAGAGGGGATTAGGGTTAGGGTTCGGACACGCGCGCGAGAGAGAGAGAGAGAGAGAGAGAGGAGTGAGGCTGGTCGAGCCGGACCAGGTGGGTCGGTCGACCTAACCCCACTGGGCCTCACTGACATGTGGGCCCAGGGGCATTTTTGTCATTTCACAAATCAATTAAAATGCAGAAACTTTGAAAATGCACAATAAATGTTTCCTAGCCCTAAAAAAAATTTAAAATATGAAAACCACTCAGTATAAAAAACTCTATCATAATAAAATATGAAGTAGAATTTTTGAAGATTAACAAGAATAAGTTCAAATTTGATGATTAAAATAATCATTTAAAATCACCTATATTATTTTCAATAATGAAAATAAGTCCATAAATTCTTTTGGACTTTAAAAAAAAACACCTTGACAACATTTCAAGGTTGTATTTGCCCTAAATAGAGTATCTCCAAATTATTCTTAGTATTAACCTCTCACATGAAATAATAACGACATCGGAAGGGGGGAACAAACCCTAAAATTGGAATCATGCATCAATGCTTCTTTAACCATTGCCCTTATCGGACAATGATGCTATTTTTCAGCAACATAGGACAAGGGTCAGTCCACACCATCCAACTGCAACACTTTGCAGTATTCAGGCAAGTTCATCACTTGCTCATGTCATTTGAGTATCTGTTGACTTCAGAAACCCCCTGGCGGGCAGAGACGGTCAACACGGTAGAGCCGGGAACAACTAGGGCTGCGGCTGGCCCCAGTCCCTCAGAGCGACGGCCCGCAAAGCCTCCTGGTCGCACGCGCCGATGCCAACCGCAAGGGCGTGCCACCTGACCTATACCTGGTCGGGAAGGTGTGGATGATGCCTCGCTTAGTTTCTCCGCAGGGCACACACGTAAACGTTAAATACGAGCCTCGATCGGCTCTCGAAGTTATCTCGTGAATCGGCTCAAAGAGCCGATCCACCCATGATTCGACGAGGTGTCCGAATATATGGTGGTCCTGCTTGATCAATGTAAAGCTAATGAGATCTACGACGATCCGGGGTTTTCACCGCATAATCGGATCATCCTACTCACGATTGGGCCTCGCGCTCGCGCACGGTGACCGTAAGCCGATCCTAGACAGGGCCTAAAAACCAACACGAGGTTGATCCCCGGAACATCCTTTCTAGGGCTAGCAAACGCCACCCTACACGCCGCTGGATCCTCCAACCCTTTGTAAGGCCTAACTATTGCAGATATTAAACTAATCCTTGTAGAACAAGGAGCAATCGTAACGGATCAGATCTACTAAACTATGATCAAGCGGGTGCCGCCCCTACACCTAAGATAGGTGTAAGGGCGGCTAGACATGCAAGGGTTGCACTACGAAAGCATGTAATATGAAGAACAATGCTAACCCTAACATGTCTAAGATAACTACGTTGCTCGCCATCAAAAAGGCTTCGGTACGAGCAACGCATGAACAACGTGGGCAGGCTTGTGCTGCCTAGATCGCAAGATGCGATCTAGGCAAGCATGATGCTTACCGGTAGAAACCCTCGAGACGAAGGAGTTGGCGATGCGCCGAGATTTGTTTGTGGTTGAACGTTGGTTGTTGTTTATTCCATAAACCCTAGATACATATTTATAGTCCGAGGGACTTTCTAATGTGGGCGTGCACCAAACCGTGCACGAGTAAGATTCTAACTTTTAATCTAGATACAATCTACTATAATTAAAGATACACGGGCAATCCAGCCCAAATTCCCCATGCAAGGCCGCTTCAGAGATCCTCCACGTGTAATCTTCCAAGCCCATCCTGATCGCGGCCCACCTCCTGATTTGGCCAAAATCTGGTGACAACACATGCCCCCTGGTTTTGGTAATGATAATTTCAAAACCACTATGTTTTTCCTTCGAAGGGTCATGTCGTGGCAGAGCAGAACCGTCGCAGTATGTTTCATCATGACGACTTGCCTTCCCAACTTCTCTGCACGATTTGACAGTTTTGGCACCATGTCCTCGAAAACTGTTCGAAAATTAAATCTCCATCCCCTTTATTTAACTGCATCGAACAGTTCTCCTCTTCGTCCTCTTCACATTAGCACTCCCAAAAGCCCTTCTGCGCACCATGTCTTCCTCTTCCTCCACCTCATCGGAACTCTCCCTCGGGTCCTCCTCCTCCCGTGAGACGCCGCCGGACATTCGCGCACCAGAAGAATGGGACCTGGAAGACCACGCCTCCTCCATCCGGTCCGAGGAAGACAAATCCTTGACCGGTGGGGAGAGCGACCTCCGCTTCCTCGCCGACGGGGAATCGGAGGAGGAGAGCGATGACGATCGCTTCTCCTGGGATGACTTCACCTCCTCCGAGGAGGCGAAGGAGGAGGAGGAGGAGGAGGACGAAGATAGCTCCTCCGACGAGCCGCCGGCCAAACGCCGCCACCTCTGGCCCGGGAAGCTCAGCGACGTCGACAGCGACGACGACGCTGACGAAGAGGACGAAGACAACGAGGGCCCCGTCGGCGGCCGCTGGAGCAGTGATGACGAGCCGGCAGGGAGTAGCGCCGACAGTGGCGCTGACGGCGACGACGACGACGAGGGCAGCAGCGGCCCCTAGATAGGATCTTAGCATAGGGCCAGCAGTAGTAGACGGGGCAATGTATCCCCTAGTACTTCCTTTTGAGAGCAATCAGCTCTTCTATGTAAGAAATCTGGTTTATCAATGAAGAAATTCCCCAATTTGATTTTGCCGATTCCCTTTATGATAATTTAGCCGATTGTCCTTCGTACTAATTCTGCCGATTGCCAATCTGGGTCAATGCCCAATAAGCCGATGGCCTCGTATTGGTCTCTCATGATAAATTTCGAGATAGATCCATCCGGACCCACACTCCTCGGTCAAACAAGGCCAGGCCATAATCGCGCAAACCCTAGGCCTTTCAGACATTCTTCTGCCACCTCCTTCCCTTCCAGATCCTCTTTGCCCTCAGAAGAGCCCTAGGACTGTTGCCGGATCAATTCAAACGCCGAAGCTGCCACCCCTGCAGGACAGGCATCACTTCCGCAGTGACGTTTTATAATCCTGCTCTGTTCCCTTTCAGCAACCATTGCTCAAAATCAAACTGAGATGCAGAGCCAACCGATTTTAACAAAATCGGCTTTCTTATAGCAAAGGACCTCTCGTGGCAAGTTGCCCCCCGAGCCTCAGCCGGGGTGGAAACAATGATGAGGACCCGTGATTCAGGCAAACAGGCCTGGGCTCGACCATGTCCGAGAGTGCTATCGTGCGGGGCCAACCGATTGGTCACCTTTCATCCGTTGACAGTCTATACAGCCGATCCAGCAGGCTAGTAATCTGGTATTGAGTAGGTGCCCTCAACATAGTTCTGGGCTTATCGCTGAATCGTCTTGCATACTGAAACTGATAATTTTGCAACATTAGCACCATTCTTCAGGTAAGTTGTGATGCAGAGTTAGCCGATTCCAACGAAATCGGCTCCCCAGAGCAGAGAACCTTCAAGGTGAGCTGCCCCCCGAGCCTCAGTCGGGGCGAGAATAGCAGTGAGCCGACCACGTCGATCATGCTCGGTTTCCAACTCGTAACGCAGTATCAGCCGATTCAACAAAATCGGCTCTTTAGAGTGAGGAGATTTCAGGGCGAGTCGCCCTCCCCCGAGCTCCTTCAGTTCAACCCTTGTGCCTTGCTGATCAGACCGGCTCATTGTCTTCGGCAGGCTGCAGCAACTTCCGGTGAAGATGTCCTCGCATTTCTGACGCCCTCCAACCCCGGGCGCAACATCCCCTGGAAGTGACAGTTTACTGAGTCAACACGTGACAGCCGATGGCTTCGTCATCGGCGTTAGGCTCCATTGATTCTTAAGTCGATGTCTGCACATTGGCTATGCTCGAAAATTTTTGAATTTTCGGCCGATTTGTGTATCGGCCCCCATACTCCAATACCCATCATCAAAGGATGAGACGTTTCTACTGCATATCCTCGTGTTTTATCCACCTGGGTGCCCCCCGGAGCCGATTCTGTCAAGAGAATTGATGGTATCGGCTCTGTTGGATAACATGTTGAGCCTAGGCAGAATGGATGGTGAGGATAATTTTGGCCGATCGCTGGAATCGGCCTCCCGTTGCTTTCTCGGTGAAGGTTTTGTGATGTCCCTTCACAAATCTTTTGGGGCCGATCACAAGGATCGGTCTCGCCACGTTTATCCATCGACATTTGCTTTTGTTACACGGTCAGGCCGGTGGATAAAACCAGCCTAACCCCGTTCTTCGTCACGTCGATGCGCTCACAGTCGTCCAAATTGATACCTGAGAGCGGCTCTTGGCCTGATGTCTCCCAAATGTCCATGCCGGCTGTTGAAACCTCGATCGAATCATCTGCACGGACGACTTCTACTTCATCTCCATCCCATCGTATCAGGCATTGGTGCATCGTGGATGGTATGCAACAGTTGGCGTGGATCCAATCTCTCCCTACTAGGACAGCGTAGGTACTCTTGCTGTCGACGATAAAGAATGTCGTAGGGACAGTTTTCCTTCCTACGGTCAGATCCACATTCAGAACACCTTGTGCGTCAGATGCTTGGCCGTTGAAATTGCTCGGTGTTACGTTGGTTTTGATCGGATCCGAGCTGGAGCGTCCCAACCGACGTAGCATGGAGTATGGCATAATGTTGATCGCCGCTCCGGTGTCCACCAACATCTTGTTGACAGGCTGCCCATTGATGTATCCTCGCAAATACGGAGGCCTTCAAATGCACCGTAACTTCTTTCTTTTGGCTTCTCAAAGATGACCGGCCGTGGGCCGCGAGTCTAATTGCGCCACGAGTGCTTCATACAATCTTGGAGCGCTAAACTCCGTTGGAAGGATGAAGACCATATTTGTGCCAGCCGATGTATCATCATCGGCTTTCCTCTGCTTGGGGCGCCACTCTTTTCTTTGTGGCCGACCTTCTTCGTACAGGGTTCGCCGAATTTTGGCGGCCAGATCAGGCCGTGCCTTCCTTAGCGTGTGCAGGTACAATCTTTCAGCTTCTTCCAACCCACGCAGACGCTGAACCCTTCGCTTCTGGGAACGGCTGAGCCCGTCGGGGCACCACCCGGGCCGATGATATTTGTCTTCTTCATCATCGTCCTCTAGTTCCTCGAGATCTTCCACCCGAGCGGACTCAGCGTGCTTGTTCCGAGGCGGGAGAGGCCCTAGACGGCTGAACACGGACACGTTGGCGGCATCCTTCTTCCTTTGTTTGCATTACGGGCAGTTCTCGATTGTTGGCAATCGGCTCATTCCCGAGTCCCAGCAATGTTTGAAGAATGGACAGTCCCAGTGCCTATCCATGTAATCCTGCCCCCTTGACCTTCCTTCAGTGCGACGACCGTACCCGTCGTTGCTTCTATCATGTTGACGGTACCTCCTGACCTCTGCATCAGACCGGCAATTCCTTTCATCATCTACGTCGTTGAAAGATCGAGATGTCGCCTAGAGGGGGGGGTGAATAGGCAATTACAAACTCTTGCGGATTTGTCTTGTAAGAATGCGGAATTAAACTATCGTTTAGTTTACAAGCACAAACCCTAAATATGCTAAGCTCAACTAAGTGTAACAATAGCAACTAGAGCTAAGCAAGATAGGCACAAGATATATGTAGCACGAGTGATAGCAAGATATATGTACTTCAAGCACGATGGCTATCACAAGGAAAGAGAGCTCGGGTATAGAAATAACCAAGGCACGCGGAGACGAGGATGTATTCCCGTGTTCCCTTGCTTTGCAACAAGGTACGTCACGTTTGGAGGAGTGGAGGTCCCACGAAGGATTCCCCGCGCCACGAAGGCTCACCCTATTCTCCGAACCACACCCACGAAGGATTATGGCCCTTTCCTTATGGTTAGCTTTTCCTCCGCTCCGGAGATGGCAAGCTCCACAACCACTTCACAAGCTCCACGAAGGAGAAGCCCGGGCCTCTTCACAATCTTCTTGAAGAGATCACCGGAGCACCAATCACCAAGCCAACTAGGAGGTCACCCTCCAAGAGTAACAAGCTCACGGTCTCTCACTCGAACAAATCGTGGTGGAGAGCTCAAAACTATGCAATGATGCAAAGCAAGAACACCGGAGGTGTTCAAGTCCTTCACACTCAAATCCCACCAAAGCAACGAATGCTAGGATGAGATTGGAGAGGAAGAACAAGGGGGAAAGTCAACCAAAGACTCCAAGATCTAGATCCCAAGAGATTCCCTCACTTAGAGAAGAAACGGTTTGGTGGAAGTGTAGATCTAGATCCCCTCTCTCAAATCCTCAAATATGAGCAAGAATGGTTGAAGGATTCAAGGGGAAGAGCAAGTTCTTCAAATAGTAGCAATGGAGGAGAGAGAATGGGAAGAACTAGTTGCTCAAGGTGGAAGAAGGGCTATTTATAGTCTAGGGAGAAAAATAACCGTTGGGGAAAAACCAGGTGAAAATCGGCTCAAAAACGAGTTAAAAAAGGCGCCCAGTCGGTCAGCAGGCCGGCCGACCGGATTCTGGGCCGGAGAGGCCGGTGGCCTGTCCGGTCGGACCGGCCCACCGACCGGGAGCGGTGGATAGCGCGCTGGGCGGCCAAACGGCCTCAGGCCGCGCGGGGGAGCGCCCCAGGCCGCGTGGGCGACGGCGGCCCATCAGCGCTGAGCGGCGCGGAGCGCCGGCCGCGCGGGGGCGCGACGGGAGCGTGGGCCGGATGGGGCGGCGGCCCGGTTACGGTGTGGGGAGAGGCGGGCCGCGCGGGGGCAAAGCCCAGCCGGCAGAGTGGCCGGTCCGGCCGGGCCAGCACCGGGCGGGCCGGTCGGTGACCGGGTGCTGGGCCGGATGGGGCGGCCAGGCCCACGGGACCCCGCCGGATGGCACCGGTGCCCGGGCCGGTCTTCGGCCGGTGGGCCGGCGCCGGCTCGGTCCGGCCGGTCGGCACCTCCCTTTTTTCTTTTCTTTTTCTTCTTATTCTTTTTCCTTTTTCCTTTTTCTTTAGTAGCAAATGCTCCCGAACTCCAAATTGAATGAAACCAGTTTTGTTTGAAAGACAACAACAAATGCTATCCTATGGAAAGTGAAAACACAAGAATCTGTAGGAGGCGATTTTATCATGAATATAAAAGGTAGAACCTTATATCATGAATAACCGGTAAAATCACCCAACATCGAAAACGCAATAGAAGATGCATGTGAACTCCGTTTCGATGAACTTGGGCTTGTTGTAAAGCTAGCAACAAGCTCAAGAACCTCACACCGAGAAATACCAAGATGCAATAAGAATGTGCAAAGTATGCAAAGGATTGAGCTCCCTAAGACGATGTGATCAAGTTACCCAACCGAAAGCCCCTCTTGATAGTGCGGCTATCTATCCTATAATCCGGTCTCCCATCAACCACCTCGAGACCGGTAAAAGGAAAACCTATCAAGGTCATACCTTTGCCTTGCGCATCCCGCTTGATCTTGATGATAACTCTTCAAGCTTCACTCAAGCCGGAATGCCTTACTTGATCAATGTTGCTTCGTGAAGACTCACAAATACTCCCCCATACACTATGATGGGAAAGCCCCATTGATGCACATCTTCACATGTCCATTATCACCAAATGGACGGCAAGCTTCAAGCATGTGATTCACTCAAGATGCTCATCTTGAACTTGCCCAACTCAACCTTGTATCTTCTCATACTCACATAAGATAGAGCATGGCTAATATTGAGTTCCACATAAGAACTCCATCTTCATTTCTTCTTCTTGATCATATAACATATATATCTTCATACTCGATGATCTTGATGCCAATACACAAGGTATACCTTTATCTTCATGGCATCCATACTTGAATCCAACACATGGAGAGCAAGTAGTACCTATGGAATATTCCTTCATATAAACTCAATGAAAACATTAGTCCATAGGGGTTGTCATTAATTACCAAAACCACACATAGGGGCAATGTACCCTTACAATCTCCCCCATTTTGGTAATTGATGACAACCACAATAAGAGGGTTTATATAATGAATATTAGAAACAAGTACGCAACTTATCCGAGAATAAGTTGTATACAAGAGGTTGTATTTGATATGGTCAAGTAACACAAAGCTACTAGCCCATATCAAAACCGGCTCTACTCACACAACTACAACAAATGCAAGAGATGTGAGTAGAACCAATATATATAGAGAAAACTCCCCCACAATGTATGCACGTGTGATGAACATGAATTCATTGCATATATTGTCAAGATTAACCTTTGGGATAGTTTCCACTATATATATACAACCATGCAAGACATATAAATATGGAATGCATCAGAGGCAAAACACTTAAGAACAAACCAAGCTTAAGTATAAAACCAATCCCTTAAACCCTCTAAAATTCTCCCCCATTGGCATCGATTGTCAAAATGGGAGAAAAATTTAGAAGGCCAATATAATGTGAGTTCCTCCCAAAAGTGTGCACTTCTCATAATTTGAGTGGAATCAAGTGCACATATCCAATGATGAATACTTGAAGGAAGTCAAACTATATTGAGGATCAAAGATTGCATAAAGATAATATGGTGAAGTGAGCTTCAACAAATAAAGGCAAGCAATCAAGGATCCAATTGGACAAACAAAGATATCATAATAAGAGTTTATTGATCATCCTAGCTTGACTCCAATTCTCATATGGTGACAACACCTTCCTTATAGATGAGACAAGCCTCCATTGCATCTCCAATGTACCTAAAACAACATTCAAGTACATCTTGGTCCCCAAACTTATTGGGTCCAACATGGTTAGACTAACCACAATATATAGGACACACTCCATATCAATATGTGCATATTTAGATGAAATTTGAATTTCATGCACACCTTAGCCATTTAGGATTTGATGGAGTATACCCTATATAATGGATCAAAGAAAGAAAGCATGCTATAGATATAAATAAATTACATATAAGCATGCACAAAGACTTTTAAAGATCCAAGAAAGATATACTTTGGACAAAACACCAAATGAATTGAATAGGGCATAAAGGTGTGACCAAACAAATTTGTTGTCCAAATTATATCAAAGACGCAAATCACAAAAGATTTGTTCAACAAAGTTCAACAAATGAACTAAGAAGAAACCATTGAGCATAAAGGATGAAATAAAGCAAACATGCTCAAAGATTTATCTCATTCAAGCAAATAAATCATGTAATAAAGAATGAGATATCAAACTCCCCAAAAGAGCAAGGTTCAAACAAAATAAACCAAACCCTATACACTTTTCACAATGGCACAATGTACCGTAAGGAAAAAGGTTTGTCTTCCAAAACAAACACTTGATATGAATCAAGAGAATTTATCAAAAGATTTTTCAAAGGGACAAGGAAGACACATGGGAGCAACAAAGATTTGTTGGAAATAAAATAAGGCAATAATAAACAATCCAAGGTGAAGATGATCCAAAAATTCAACCACATACAAGGTTATCAATTGTCAAAGACAATGAGTATATTGGAAATAATTTCCGGTGGAGTATTCACAATGTTAGTAAGGATCAACTTCACAAAAAAAAAGGCATAGGATAAGTATATAGAATTGAGCACTATGCACGGATGAAGATTCTTGATAGCTTCAACTAGTCACACAATCACGCACGGCAATGATTAGAATAACTTGAAGCAAACGGTGTCCCAAATAAGATATAGAGATATGTGTTTGAGGAAAAATCGCACCAAGAATTTCATATTCAAACAAAAGCCCACAAGATGAGTAATAAAATATTTTTATTAGGAATGGAGCTTGTTTGAGCAAACATGCCACCTAGGAACAAGATAATTAAGAGCATCAACTCTAAGTGGCATAACCTCATATGTTCACATTTTCTAGGCTTGTGATATGTACAAAACATATTACTCCCCCATAATGTGATAAAACATTTCTTCTAAATAAGAGGCAACTAAAATTCAACTAGAGATGATTAATGGATATTTAGAATTTGAATTTCTCATGAGTATGGCGCACCACATAGTGACTAGATAATCTTGCAATATCAATACTAAGTGGTGGTACCCATGTACACACATTTTAAAGAAAGAGAGATGCACAAAGCATATCACTCCCCCAAAATGGGATGTTCCATTAATCACTTCAAAGAGAGCCAAATAAGATATCATCAAGATGCATTAGGCTCAAAACAATACACAAGTATATGGTGAGTCAAACAAACATACTTGAACACACAAGATAAGCAAGTAAGACACAACACATACATACACATATTTGGTACAAAACCAAACATGCAAAGGGGCAAGTAACTTACAATAAGCATGAAGAGTTGAAGTATAAGTTACCGCAAGGAGGAACATTGGATTATGAGATATAGATGATAATCCATACGACTTGGCTTTGTCAAAATATAATATATGAAGATCCCTTAATTCTTCATGAAGTAGCCAAGTCTCCAATGACCTCCAAATGCACCTATTGATCAAGTTTGAGATTGTTGGTCCCCAACCAAGTTGGGTCCTAAGAGATTAGTCACAATAGGCTTGGCAACCCAAATGGTTCTTTTCTTGAAACCACTTTGAGTTCCAACAAACTTGGCAAACACATTGCCATCCTTATCCTTCCCTAGAGAATAATCATTATCAACAACTATAGGGTTAGATAAGGTACCACCTAAGCAAGAAGAAGCAAAGTGCCCCTTCTCACGGCATAAGTAGCAAGTGTTCCCCTTTCTCTTCTTTATTGATTTCTTCTCTTGGGGAACAATATCTTGATTCTTCTTGGGAAGTGCCCTATCTTCATCTTGAGGTCGAGCATGAGCTTGACCTTGACCTTGTGGCCGTTTCCCTTGTTGATTCTCACTCAAGTGCTTCTTCTTCTTTAATGGGCATGATCTAACATGATGCCCTTCAACCTTGCACTTGAAGCAAACCAACTTGGCCGGATCCTTGACTTTGTCTTGGCCCTTCTTCTTGTTGCTCTTTCTCTTGGACTTGTTCTTGTTATTGGAGTTGAATCCAAGTCCACTTTTGTCATTGGGGGATTGTTGCACACTTAGCATCTTGTCAAGTGCGGATTTCCCTTCATGACGCTTTTCCAAGTCTTTCTTCAAAGAAAGGACTTGAGCCTCGAGCTCTTTTATTTCCTCTACATGGTTAGTAGAAATACAAGTACTAGAGGAAGTAGAAGCTTCATTGTTAGAGCAACAAGGCAAAGTGAGTAATCCAACACAAGGTGTATCACTAGTTTGACTAGATGGATTACAAGGACTAGCACATGGCAATATAACATTTGTAGTAGAGGTCGTGCTAATGTCCACATGAGGCTCACAAGATGTTACCTTAGTGATGCTAGCCTCATGAGCTAACTTTAGCCCATCATAGGAAATTAGAAGGTCATCATGAGAGCCCGAGAGCTTTTTATGACTTTCTTCCAATTCCCTATAATTGCTAGTTAGCAACTCAAGTTGAGCCCTCAACTCAACATTCTCCTTTAAGATAGATGCTTCACAAGAATTAGAGTTAGTAGCACAAGCATCAACAATAGTTTTCTCATTTTCATGCATATAGGATTCAATTTTTTGTGTAAGCATGAAATTAGCATGCTTCTCATCTTTTAGCTCATGCTTGAGGAGAGTGAATCTCATTTCCCCATTTTCAACATGGGACTCCAACTCCACTATGGTTTCCCTATATTTATTCAAGGTATCCATAGAGTGTTCGAGATAAGCACGAGCTTCTTTATTACCACGAAGAGAAGCATATACCATTCCCATATCATGCACCAAGATATTATGTTCTTCATCATTATCATCATCATCACTCTCATCATTAGAGGATGTGTTAGGAATCAAAGTAGGAGATACCTTTGGTCCATTTGCCATAAGGCACATGTGCATACCGGAGGATGAAGATGAATATATTCTTGAATCCTCATTTGAAAACATGTCTTGATCCATAGAGTGTTCGATTTCCTCTACATTGTTAGTCAACAAACAACTAGAGGAAATAGAAGCATTTTGATTATGGGAGCAAGACAAAGCAAGCATATCATCATGGGATCTATGTAAGCAATTTACACATGATATGCAAGGACTATCAACACAAGTATGTAGGTCATTTTCAATGCTAGATGTGTTTAAGTCCAAAGAGAAAGCATTACAATGGGATAGAGATGAAGAATCATCACTATTGAGCACAATATCAACATTGCAATTTTCCTCACCACTCACCATATCATTACCTCGTGTCTTGCTACACGTTGGTGAAGTGAAAGAAGATGATAACTCATCACGACCGGAGGTGGAAGCAACTTGGAGCTCTTCATGATGTGAAGGGGAAGAGAGCTCCTTGGAGTCACCACCGACCAATTGAGAAGTGGATCCACCAAACATTTCCTTAAGCTTGATCCACATCTCATGAGACGATTTTCTCTTTATATATATCAAGAACCTACGAAAATCGGGTCTCAAGGAGAATAAAAGCTCATTAGATACTTGAGCTTCAAGATGTAAGTTTTTCTCATCCTCTAAAGATAGATTTTGAGGATCCATCGGAGGAGAAAAACCTACATCTAGAAATTGCTCAATGTTTGGACACAAGGTCCGAAGTTTACAAAGCAAGCAATTTCGCCACAAATGATAATTTGTGCCAACAAAGATAATTGTGTCATTGTGCACTAAATTACTAGCCGACATCTTTACTCTCAAGGCGATGAGCCTAAAACAAGGAGAGACCTTGCTCTGATACCAATTGAAAGATCGAGATGTCGCCTAGAGGGGGGGTGAATAGGCAATTACAAACTCTTGCGGATTTGTCTTGTAAGAATGCGGAATTAAACTATCGTTTAGTTTACAAGCACAAACCCTAAATATGCTAAGCTCAACTAAGTGTAACAATAGCAACTAGAGCTAAGCAAGATAGGCACAAGATATATGTAGCACGAGTGATAGCAAGATATATGTACTTCAAGCACGATGGCTATCACAAGGAAAGAGAGCTCGGGTATAGAAATAACCGAGGCACGCGGAGACGAGGATGTATTCCCGTGTTCCCTTGCTTTGCAACAAGGTACGTCACGTTTGGAGGAGTGGAGGTCCCACGAAGGATTCCCCGCGCCACGAAGGCTCACCCTATTCTCCGAACCACACCCACGAAGGATTATGGCCCTTTCCTTATGGTTAGCTTTTCCTCCGCTCCGGAGATGGCAAGCTCCACAACCACTTCACAAGCTCCACGAAGGAGAAGCCCGGGCCTCTTCACAATCTTCTTGAAGAGATCACCGGAGAACCAATCACCAAGCCAACTAGGAGGTCACCCTCCAAGAGTAACAAGCTCACGGTCTCTCACTCTAACAAATCGTGGTGGAGAGCTCAACACTATGCAATGATGCAAAGCAAGAACACCGGAGGTGTTCAAGTCCTTCACACTCAAATCCCACCAAAGCAACGAATGCTAGGATGAGATTGGAGAGGAAGAACAAGGGGGAAAGTCAACCAAAGACTCCAAGATCTAGATCCCAAGAGATTCCCTCACTTAGAGAAGAAACGGTTTGGTGGAAGTGTAGATCTAGATCCCTCTCTCAAATCCTCAAATATGAGCAAGAATGGTTGGAGGATTCAAGGGGAAGAGCAAGTTCTTCAAATAGTAGCAATGGAGGAGAGAGAATGGGAAGAACTAGTTGCTCAAGGTGGAAGAAGGGCTATTTATAGTCTAGGGAGAAAAATAACCGTTGGGGAAAAAACCAGGTGAAAATCGGCTCAAAAACGAGTTAAAAAAGGCGCCCAGTCGGTCAGCAGGCCGGCCGACCGGATTCTGGGCCGGAGAGGCCGGTGGCCTGTCCGGTCGGACCGGCCCACCGACCGGGAGCGGTGGATAGCGCGCTGGGCGGCCAAACGGCCTCGGGCCGCGCGGGGAGCGCCCCGGGCCGCGTGGGCGACGGCGGCCCATCGGCGGCGAGCGGCGCGGAGCGGCCGGCCGCGCGGGGGCGCGGCGGGAGCGTGGGCCGGATGGGGCGGCGGCCCGGTTACGGTGTGGGGAGAGGCGGGCCGCGCGGGGGCAAAGCCCAGCCGGCGGGGACGCCGGTCCGGCCGGGGCCTGCACCGGGCGGGCCGGTCGGTGGCCGCGCGCTGGGCCGGATGGGGCGTCCAGGCCCACGGGAATCCGCCCGGATGGCACCGGTGCCCAGGCCGGTTTTCGACCGGGTGGGCCGGCGCCTGGCCCGGTCCGGCCGGCTGGCACCTCCCTTTTTTCTTTTCTTTTTCTTCTTATTCTTTTCCCTTTTTCCTTTTTCTTTAGTAGCAAATGCTCCCGAACTCCAAATTGAATGAAACCAGTTTTGTTTGAAAGACAACAACAAATGCTATCCTATGGAAAGTGAAAACACAAGAATCTGTAGGAGGCGATTTTATCATGAATATAAAAGGTAGAACCTTATATCATGAATAACCGGTAAAATCACCCAACCTCGAAAACGCAATAGAAGATGCATGTGAACTCCGTTTTCGATGAACTTGGGCTTGTTGTAAAGCTAGCAACAAGCTCAAGAACCTCACACCGAGAAATACCAAGATGCAATAAGAATGTGCAAAGTATGCAAAGGATTGAGCTCCCTAAGACGATGTGATCAAGTTACCCAACCGAAAGCCCCTCTTGATAGTGCGGCTATCTATCCTATAATCCGGTCTCCCATCAACCACCTCGAGACCGGTAAAAGGAAAACCTATCAAGGTCATACCTTTGCCTTGCGCATCCCGCTTGATCTTGATGATAACTCTTCAAGCTTCACTCAAGCCGGAATGCCTTACTTGATCAATGTTGCTTCGTGAAGACTCACAAATACTCCCCCATACACTATGATGGGAAAGCCCCATTGATGCACATCTTCACATGTCCATTATCACCAAATGGACTGGCAAGCTTCAAGCATGTGATTCACTCAAGATGCTCATCTTGAACTTGCCCAACTCAACCTTGTATCTTCTCATACTCACATAAGATAGAGCATGGCTAATATTGAGTTCCACATAAGAACTCCATCTTCATTTCTTCTTCTTGATCATATAACATATATATCTTCATACCGATGATCTTGATGCCAATACACAAGGTATACCTTTATCTTCATGGCATCCATACTTGAATCCAACACATGGAGAGCAAGTAGTACCTATGGAATATTCCTTCATATAAACTCAATGAAAACATTAGTCCATAGGGGTTGTCATTAATTACCAAAACCACACATAGGGGCAATGTACCCTTACAGTCGTAGTGCCGACGTCGGTCGTACTGCTGCTCATATTTGTTGAGGAGGTGCTCGGAGAGTGGACGTTGATACCGCACGCTTCTTATTCCCTCCCCTGCCAGGTACCGCCTGTCATCATCTTGGGGCCGGTCGCGTGGATCGGCCTCCTCTTCATCGTTGCCACGGGAGTGGCTGCTTTCTGCTTCATCTTTACCATGGCGGCTTGCAAGCCCTGCCATGTTGACACCAAAGGAGAACTTTGGCTGGCCTATGGAGTGGCTGAGATCCACCATGTTGACGTCATGCGACGGACTTGAGTCTCTATCGAGCTTGATATCGTGCGGCCGGGTCTCCTCAGAGGAGCCGATGAGTTCGGCTTCGAGGGTTGCCTTGATCTCGTCATGTTTCCTTTTGAGCTCCTCGGGCAGATCCTCGTACTTCGGTGACACGGTGCGTTCTTCGACGGGGCGGACAGGTCCACTCCATTGAGTGCGCCTTCGGGTGTGAAACCCTTCCACCCGACGCCATGGGCGCGGAGTTCGGTGGAAAGAGCCGATGAGTTCGGCTTCGAGGACCGCCTTGATTTCGTCATGCTTCTTCTTGAGCTCATCAGGCAGATCCTCGTACGTGACCGGAGTGTCTTCCGCCATCTCGGATGTGGATGGCGATGTTGTGGATGTCGTTGACCGTCCCACCGGGCGTGCCAGAATGTGTTGACGTCAGAAACCCCCTGGCGGGCAGAGACGGTCAACACGGTAGAGCCGGGAACAACTAGGGCTGCGGCTGGCCCCAGTCCCTCAGAGCGACGGCCCGCAAAGCCTCCCTGGTCGCACGCGCCGATGCCAATCGCAAGGGCGTGCCACACGACCTATACCTGGTCGGGAAGGTGTGGATGATGCCTCGCTTAGTTTCCTGCGGGGCACACACGTAAACGTTAAATCACGAGCCTCGATCGGCTCTCGGGTTATCCCGTGAATCGGCTCAAAGAGCCGATCCACCCATGATTCGGACGAGGTGTCCGAATATATGGTGGTCCCGCTTGATCAATGTAAAGCTAATGAGATCTACGACGATCCGGGGTTTTCACCGCATAATCGGATCATCCTACTCACGATTGGGCCTCGCGCTCGCGCACGGTGACCGTAAGCCGATCCTAGACGGGGCCTAAAAACCAACACGAGGTTGATCCCCGGAACATCCTTTCTAGGGCTAGCAAACGCCACCCTACACGCCGCCTGGATCCTCCAACCCTTTGTAAGGCCTAACTATTGCGGATATTAAACTAATCCTTGTAGAACAAGGAGCAATCGTAACGGATCAGATCTACTAAACTATGATCAAGCGGGGTGCCGCCCCTACACCTAAGATAGGTGTAAGGGCGGCTAGACATGCAAGGGTTGCACTACGAAAGCATGTAATATGAAGAACAATGCTAACCCTAACATGTCTAAGATAACTACGTTGCTCGCCATCAAAAAGGCTTCGGTACGAGCAACGCATGAACAACGTGGGCGAGGCTTATGCTTGCCTAGATCGCAAGATGCGATCTAGGCAGCATGATGCTTACCGGTAGAAACCCTCGAGACGAAGGAGTTGGCGATGCGCCGAGATTTGTTTGTGGTTGAACGTTGGTTGTTGTTTATTCCATAAACCCTAGATACATATTTATAGTCCAGGGGACTTTCTAATGTGGGCGTGCACCAAACCGTGCACGAGTAAGATTCTAACTTTTAATCTAGATACAATCTACTATAATTAAAGATACACGGGCAATCCAGCCCAAATTCCCCATGCAAGGCCGCTTCAGAGATCCTCCACGTGTAATCTTCCAAGCCCATCCTGATCGCGGCCCACCTCCTGATTTGGCCAAAATCTGGTGACAACAGTATCTTTATCAAATTACTTGCAAAGTACTATGATTATCATTATTGCATAAAACCAAAACCACTATTTTCATAACTATGAATATGACTATGTGGTTGGCAATGGAACCATGGATTGTGTTGATATGGTGGAGGTTCCATTGCAAGGGTTTATATCCATCTAGGATTAAACAACAAATGTCGTCCAATGATTCTTGTGCCGTAATACCCGTGTTAACCATAAGATCCGGAGTGGGACGGAGTAGTCAAAAGTGTTTCCACCTCTCGTTCATCAACGGATGCGCCTTACCGTAGTATGATGGCGTGTAACTCACACGTTCGTTGGGAACCCCAAGAGGAAGGTATGATGCGCACAGCAGCAAGTTTTCCCTCAGAAAGAAACCAAGGTTTATCGAACCAGGAGGAGCCAAGAAGCACGTTGAAGGTTGATGGCGGCGGGATGTAGTGCGGCGCAACACCGGAGATTCCGGCGCCAACGTGGAACCTGCACAACACAACCAAAGTACTTTGCCCCAACGAAACGGTGAGGTTGTCAATCTCACTGAAGCTTGCTGTAACAAAGGATTAACCGTATTGTGTGGAAGATGATTGTTTGCGAGAAAACGAAAAGAACAAGTATTGCAGCAGATTTGTATTTCGGTATAAAAGAATGGACCGGGGTCCACAGTTCACTAGAGGTGTCTCTCCCATAAGATAAAAGCATGTTGGGTGAACAAATTACAGTCGGGCAATTGACAAATAGAGAGAGCATAACAATGCACATACATGTCATGATAAGTATAGTGAGATTCAATTGGGCATTACGACAAAGTACATAGACCGCCATCCAGCATGCATCTATGCCTAAAAAGTCCACCTTCAGGTTATCATCCGAACCCCTTCCAGTATTAAGTTGCAAAACAACAGACAATTGCATTAAGTATGGTGCGTAATGTAATCAACAACTACATCCTTAGACATAGCATCAATGTTTTATCCCTAGTGGCAACAGACATCCACAACCTCGGAACTTTACATCGCATTGTCCCGGATATCAATGGAGGCATGAACCCACTATCGAGCATAAATACTCCCTCTTGGAGTTAAGAGCAAAAACTTGGCCAGAGCCTCTACTAATAACGAGAGAGCATGCAAGATCATAAACAACACATAGGTAATAACTTGATAATTAACATAACATAGTATTCTCTATCCATCGGATCCCGACAAACACAACATTTAGTATTACAGATAGATGATCTTGATCATGTTAGGCAGCTCACAAGATCCAACAATGAAGCACAATGAGGAGAAGACAACCATCTAGCTACTGCTATGGACCCATAGTCCGGGGGTGAACTACTCACTCATCACTCCGGAGCGACCATGGCGGTGAAGAGTCCTCCGGGAGATGAATCCCCTCTCCGGCAGGGTGCCGGAGGAGATCTCCGAGAATCCCCGAGATGGGATTGGCGGCGGCGGTGTCTCTGGAAGGTTTTCCGTATCGTGGCTCTCGGTACTGGGGGTTTCGCGACGGAGGCTTTAAGTAGGCGGAAGGGCAACGCAGGGGGCCACACGAGGGCCCCACACCATAGGTCGGCGCGGCCGGGGCACGGGCCGCGCCGCCCTATGGTGGCGGCGCCTCGTGGCCCCACTTCGACTCCTCTTCGGTCTTCGGAAGCTTCGTGGCAAAATAGGACCACTGGGCGTTGATTTCGTCTAATTCCGAGAATATTTCGTTACTAGGATTTCTGAAACCAAAAACAGCAGAAAACGGCAAGCGGCTCTTCGGCATCTTGTTAATAGGTTAGTTCCAGAAAATGCACGAATATGACATAAAGTGTGCATAAAACATGTAGATATCATCAATAATGCGGCATGGAACATAAGAAATTATCGATACGTCGGAGACGTATCATAGTACACTTGTAATCCAAGGGGGCAAGCGGTGAGGCTGGGGAGTCCTAAGTCCCCACGGCATTGTCCGTAGTACACTTGTCGCCCGAAGGAGCAAGCGGTGAGGCTGGGGAGTCCTAAGTCCCCACGGTATTGCGGTCTATGATGGGTTGTAGGCTGCCGGCGTAGGAATGTATGGTAGAGCCCTGCATTGTTGTCGTGGTCGGGGCCCATCCTTAATTGGTGTAAGTGAACCGGCGTGGACCCAGGGTCGGAGTTTGCAACAAAGGGTGGGTGTTCGAGGTAGCGGAGGAACATGATTGGCTAGACCTTATACCGGGCCTCACACCATAGGAAGTGTGGACGGGAAAGCTGCCGGTTGGCACCAAGGTTAAGATCTCTTATGGGTAAAGCAACACACCTCTGCAGAGTGTAAAGAACCGTGACCTGTCACTCCTTGTTCCGGGATTTGGAACTACGAACGCTGCCGGAAAGGAACTCCATGAAGTTCTAGTAAACCGGTGAAGGCTGACGGACATAGCTCTTCGGAATAAAAGCAACCTCTTGAAGAAATGTTTATCAAAACTTGCATTGGTATTAGACTTTCTGGTCTAGTATCATAGCTAGTGCATTAAACACCTCTTTTCTATAATGAACTTGTTGAGTACGCTCGTACTCATACCACTCTTAAATCCCCTGCTTAGATTGTCTGAACCACTTGGAGGAGGACAACGACAACCCTGAAGGAGCCGACATCATCGGCTATGAAGAACCAGACCTCTCTGGAGGTGTCGAAGGTGTAGACTACCTTATAGTCTACGGAACCGGGGAGGGTTCCGGTGGAGAACAAGCTTAGATCGATAGAGAGTAGTAGTAACCGAAGCGATACGAACTTCTAGTACTTAGCTGCTCGTTGAAATAAATGTACCACTTATTAAGACTCTTATATTGTAAGTTAAGTTGGGTTCGTCTCGAACCCGGAGTATCCCTCTTAGGACCCAAGAGGAGCTCCGAGATGATATGTATATTATGTTTGTAATAATAAATGAATGAGTTATGGACCTGCTATGTTCTGTTGTACTACTCTGAGGGATGTAATATTTGCGGAACGGTACTTCGTGAATGTTATATCAACGACTGGCATACTACAACATGCAGTGGTATGCAGGGTCACCACAACCATGCTCTTGATTTGATGGGTGAGCTCAAAAAGAAGATGCTCTCTCTCGAGGAAGCTAACAAAGAGAAAGATGATGAAGACCCCAACGCTTGCCATGACGAGCTTGTTGATCAAGTTGCTTCCTTGAGAAAGCACAATGCTCTTCTCTTGGAGGTCAATGCTCTTCAAGAAGAAGCCTTGGATGAATATTACCGCTTGTGCAAGGAGAAGACCTCATGTTGCAACCATGAAGAAGAAATTGCCACTCTTGAGACCACCAAGGCCAAGCTATTGAGTTTGAGTAGCATGCAAGAAGAGTCTTTGGTGGAATGTCTCCGCATGAGCAAGGAGAAGGCCACGTGTTGTGATCATGAGGAAGAAATAGCCGCCTTAAAGAGGAAGAGGAATAAGAGGACCAAGAAGAAGAAGAACAAGGAGAACATGGAGATCAACCTTGAGGAGAGCGATGCTAGCTCAAGAAGGGATGGAGTACCCAACTCCGCCTCGAAGGGTTTCGCCGGCTCTAACAACCCTTCTCATGTTCTTTTTGTTGATTACTATGGACATATTCGTGCTCGCTTTATTGGTCCTCAAGAGGACAATATTGATTGGACTATTTGGGTTCCCAAACCCCTTGTTACTAACATGCTAGGACCCATTGAAAAATGGGTACCTAAATACAAGACTTGATTCCTTGTAGGACTATGCTTCCGGTGGCGCTAAATGGGTGGTTGATAGTGGAGCCACAAGTCATATGACCGGAAGCAAGAATATTGTTGTCGACTCGAGCCTTCTCACTCTACCGTATCATATGGCGACAACACGTGCTCTAAGGTATTGGGTCTTGGCAAGGTGGTGGTAACACCCGACATCTCACTTGTGAATGTCCTCCTTCTCGAGACCCTTGGTTACAACTTACTCTCCGTTCATCAAATTGCTCGCATGGGTCTATGTACTTTCTTTGATGAACATATGGTGGTCCTCTTGTGGAGCAAGACACTCTGTGTAGCTTTTGTTGGATATGTAGAGAACGGTTTGTATGTTGTTGACTTCTCCGGAAAGACAACATCTTCCGCTCTTTGCCTATTCGCGAAAGGTGACAATGGTTGGTTATGGCATCGCCGACTAGCCCATGTCAACATGAGGACTTTGCAAAGTCTCCACAAGGGTGGCCACATTCTCGGACTAAAAGAAGATGTCTCTTTTTGTAAAGATCGTGTTTGTAGGGCTTGCGTACAAGGAAAAATGCATGGAGCTCCTCACAAGGCCAAGACTATCATCTCTACTACAAGATGCTTGGAGCTCTTACATGTTGATCTCTTCGGTCCACCGTCTCATGAAAGTCTTGGAGGAAAGAAGTATTGCCTCGTCATTGTTGATGACTATTCACGCTATTGTTGGGTATTCTTCTTCAAGTACAAGAGTGAGACTCAACGGACCATGATGGAGTTTGCCAATCAAGTTCAACGCAAGTATGACAACAAGATCCTCGCAATAAGGAGCGACAATGGAACGGAGTTCAAGAACTATACTTTGGATGACTTCCTCGGCGAAGAAGGAATCCAACACCAATACTCCACGCCATATACTCCCCAACAAAATGGGGTCGCCGAAAGGAAGATCGAACCTTGATCGAAGCCGCTCGAACCATGATGATGGAGTACAAGTCTAACTACAATTTTTGGGCGGAAGCTATCTCTACCGCATGCCATGCTACTAATCGTCTCTACTTTCGCAAAGGCCTAGAGAAGACACCATATGAGATTCTCACCGGCAACAAGCCCAATGTGTCATACTTCAAGGTCTTCGGATGTAAATGCTATGTGCTTGTCAAGGACACACGTCTATCCAAGTTTGATTCAAGAGCTCAAGAAGGTATTTTCGTTGGCTATGCTACGGATTCTCACGCCTATAGAGTCTTCAACAAGTCAAATGGGCGGGTTGTAGAATCTTGTGACGTGACATTCGATGAAGATGATAGGTCTTTGGAGGAGCGAAGTGCTTCTTGTGAGAAAGGAGATGCAATTCCCCCGGATGCCATAGGAAGGATGGGTGTTGGCATTCGCCGACCTCAAGAGCTACTGAAAGGACACGGATGTCGCCTAGAGGGGGGGGTGAATAGGCGATTTAAAACTTTTACGAGATGGGCTTAACAAATGCGGAATAAAACTAGCGTTTACTTTGTCAAGCCCAAAGCCTATATACTATGGTTCACCTATGTGCACCAACAACTTATTCTAAGCAAGATTTTACCTATGTGCACCAACAACTTATGCTAAGCAATACAAGCAAGTATGTGATAGCAAGATATATATATCTTCAAGCACGATGGCTATCACAAGGTAAAGTGCATAAGTAAAGAGCTCGGGTATAGAGATAACCGAGGCACGTGGGAGACGATGATTTATCCCGGAGTTCACACTCTTGCGAGTGCTAATCTCCGGTGGAGAGGTGCGGTTTCTTAGTGCTCCCGAACGCCACAAGAGGCTCACCTTGAGGTGTGGTTGCTCGATGCACACCAACGCCACAAAGGCCTCACCCCAAGATGCGGTACTCACACCACACACCGAACGCCACGAAGGCGCCTCACCTAAATCTCCGGTGACCCTCGCCACAAAGGCCTAGGTCACGGTTCCACTAAGGGATTTCCTTCGAGGCGGAAACCGGGCCTTACACAAAGATTGGGGCACACATCCACAACTTAATTGGAGGCTCCCAACAAATCGCCACAAAGGCCTAGAATCCGTCTAGGGTTCCAAGAACCCAAGAGTAACAACCTTCTTGCTTTCACCACCACGAATCACCGTGGAGAACTCAAACCGATGCACCAAATGCAATGGCAAGAACACCACAAAGATGCTCAAGTCCTTCTCTCTCAAATTCCAACAAAGCTACAAAAGCTATTGGGGGAATAAGAGAGGAAGAACAAATAAGAGGAGGAACACCAAATATCTCCAAGATCTAGATCTAGTGGATTCCCCTCACAAAGAGAGGGATTTGATTGGTAGGAATGTAGATCTAGATCTCCTCTTCCCTTTCCCTCAAAAAGATTCAAGAAGCATAGGAGGAGTAGAGGGAAAGGGAAGCTCTCAAGGTCAACAATGGTGGAGAGCACAAAGGGGAAGAGGTAGCTGCCCAAGGAGGAAGAAGGGGGGCTTAAATACCCACTCCCATTGAAATATGACCGTTTGGGTCAGCTCAGGCCGGATTTTCCGGGCCGGATATTTGCAAAATATCCGGGCCCGAGAACGGCTAAGGACCATGAGAAAACATGCCCCTGGATGGGGGCCGGACATTTGGCCGGATATTTGCCCGGAATTGTCCAAAAACCGGATTTTTCCGGGGGGCCGGATTATCCGCCCCAAACTTGGGCCGGAATATCCGCCCCCCTAAAAACTGGCTGTGGCACCCCCGGGATCAGGGTTAGACAAATACCAGATCTTCGTCTGACATAAGCCTAACCTAGAGCTCGAGAGACTACAGTGAGAGAATCGGTAACACAACAGTGACTCTACGACTCAAAAAGTAATACAAGCTCATAACCGAGCGAAGAACCAAAGTATTACAAGCAAAGGTCACCGACCCGACATACATCAATCAACGGAAGCAAAGTTATGCTATTAGACATAGCAAGATAGCAAAAGGCCTAAGAGGCCGGGAGCATAACGGCGACGTCCCGGCCCATAGATTCCGAGGCTGCCACCGGGAACCCCAAGCTACTCGTCGATGTCGACATAGAAACCACCATCTGTTGGAGCGACTTCTTCGAAACAAAAGCATGCAAAGCTGAGTACGGGGACTCGGCAAGACTTAGTACAACCTTTTAGCAAAGCGGGTATGCGGGCTTTCCGTGGAGCTTCTTTTGCGTAAAGCCAGTTTTCCTTTGTTAAACAAGAGGGAGGAGAAGCTCGACTACTCAGAACCTTTAAAAGGGGATAAGAGAGCGATATCTCTATCTCTATTGATCATCATATTGTATCCACCAATCTTCATCATCTCGAACCACTATCCTCGGACCACCCCCTCAACAACCCGAAGAAGGTCTCCGTAACAAACATTGGTTGCCAAGTTTTACGATTAGGTTCATGTTCTCTATGATCACAGAATCCATTCCCAAGTCGTCCGTAACCGTGGACACGGCTTTTCGAAAAGATTTAACCCTGCGAGGGTGCACAACTTTACCCACACGTGCCAACCGATTCTTAGTGCCGGTACATTAGCTCTCTTCCTTGGAAAGCCGGCGGAGAGTGGTTGACCACGACCTTTACCTTGCTCGTCGCCGAGACCATGAGTCACGCGCTAAGGATTGTTCCGCCGTAACGGGTCAAGTCCCGAAGTCGGTCCTTAACGATGTGAGGCGAGGTGGGTTTCCCCAGGGACTCTAACCCCAGCCACCACGGCCACGCTTACCTACCTGTATGCTATGCACCTTTTCATAAACGTTTTCGATGCATATGTCCAGATAACACGCAAACTATGTGACTCATGGAATCTACTAGGCAAGTTAGTGAGTCGAGAGGGTACCATAATAGGGCCTCGTGTGGTTGTACGCTCGGTCTTGGTTCAAGAGGCGAGAACTCGGTTCCTAGGGTCGGCAGAAACGAAACAACCCACCACATCCCAATGTGGCCTCTCGTCTGAGCCTTTAATCAAGTTTAACAACATCTCTATACTTACCACGTCAACTTTGTCATGCTAGATTCATTTCATTGTATGGCTCCGGTCCGAAGACCGGAGTAGTAGCGTAACAAACTAAGCATGGCTAAGCATAAAGAGATAAAGGCTCTCGCGACGCACACATGCCAAACCTAGTTATGCTAGGAGCGAGTGGATCGGGGTATCGAGGCTACAAAGGTCGGACATGCAACGAGATAGGGTAACTCTATCTATCGATAAAAGACGAGTTGAATCGTATGCGATATGTAGGAACCACAGATAAAACATTTCGAAAACATAGATGAACCAGGTTAGGGCTTGCCTTGTCCCTGACAAACCAATATGGATCTTCGAGGATCCCATGCTTGACTTGTTCGCTGATGGATCATTATTGATCTGCGTCGTTGTTGATCTTCATCGTCTCGGGCACGTGCTCTATCGATCGCGAAGAAGCAAATACTATAAAGAGAGGAATAACAATCAACACATGGCATAATGCAATGCACATTCAAAGATGATGATATGTCAAATTAATGGAATTGAGTAAACCCTAGATGCATCATCAGATTAAAGGGGTTCCGGCATCGGACACCGCCATATGAGAGGGGTGTATTAGGGTTCTCTAATAAGGCTCCACATTTAATTGGTTCAAGCATGTATGAAACATGGATAAACAATTAGGAAATGTTTTTACGATCATTTTGATATATAATACTCCTTTTTCTCGAATTAAAATGAAATAGATATGAATTTTCCAGGGTTTTATTCAATTTCGAGAAAATGAATTACGGATAAAGAAAAAGAGAGGTCGACGTCATATTGACGTCGACATGACGCCATCATGGCACTGGACCCTCGGGTCGACCACGGCCTCGTCGATTTAGCGCGCGGGGAGCTCGTGGGCGGGCGCGTTCGACGAGAGGGAGCAAGGCGAGCGAGTTGGTGGTGGCGCCGCCCATCGATGGTCGCCGGAGCGACCACGGCGGCGATGGCCGGCGGCCAAGCTCGCGGGCGCACGGCGGCCGGAGGCTACGGGGAGGCGTGCGAGCGAACGGAGGGCACCATGATGCTCGGAAGCTCACCGCGGAGCTTACGGTGTCGACGAGCGAGGCGAGGGGTGCCCGGCAACGCCGGCGGCGGCGGTGGCCGGCGTGGCGAGGTCGCCCGGTCCGGCCGATTCCGGGCGCCTCGGCCTGCTCCGGTTGGCGGGGAAGGACGAGGGAGTCATGGCGGAGCTCGGGAGCGTCTCGGAGGGCGCGGGGTGGAGCGGAACGGCGGCGGCGGCGAGGTCCGGCCGGCTAGGGTTTGGGCCGCGCGCGCGGAGAGAGCCGGAGAAAGGGGCGCGCGTGAGAGAGGATAGGGGTGAGAGAGGCGTGCGAGGTCGGGGTGCTCTCCTCGTTCGGCGGCGGCCAGCGGTAGGTGGCGGTGCGGGGAGCAAGGAGCTCGACACGCGGGTGCCTGCCTGGGCACGAGGAAGAAGACAACAACGATTTTTGTAAAAAGCCCCCTGGCATTTGGAAATTTCCAGGGAAACTTGAAACATAGCCAAATTCAATTGTATTTTATGTTTTGAACACTTTTGAAACCCAACAAAATATCTCCAGACTTTGCATAACTATTTTGTGGCCTTCTTAAATATATGAGAGAGACCACATAACACTATTTTGTAAGTTTGAAATCATTTTAAAATAGAGAAAGTACCTGAGAGTTAGGGTTTCAACTTTATTTGAAAAGCAAATTTTTCTTAGTTGATTTTATATGATGCTCATGAATGCACAAATCAACTCCTAATTAGGTTTAGAAAAACAGGGATGTTACAACTCTATCCCCCTTACAAGAATCTCGTCCCCGAGATTCCTATGGTAGGAAAAGAGAAGGTAACAAGGACTACACCGGTTTTCAACGAGCTTGTTGATACCACGATGATCTTTTTTTGTTGAGGAAGTTGATCCACGACACCATGGAGAAGTTGACCCACATCACAATGAAGAGCTCTTCATATTGCTTTCTTCAATCTAAAGGAAAGAGGGAATAACTCTAGACGGTGGATCTTTACAAAGATCGAGTATCTCATGGTCAACTCATGGAAGGAGTGTTTAAAAACATCTCTTGAATTAACAAACATGAAACACATCAAGGTAACAGATGAGACAAAAGAAGTTTCAAATTTTTGGTAGACAATTGCTACACGCTTGACAAGAACACGAAGGACAAAGTAGCGAGGAGTTAAACTGCCTTTGATACCATGACGAGGCACTCTTAGAGAGGGTGACTCGTGGAAGCACAAATGATTATCCAACCATAGCAATTTGGATTTAAGAATCATAGTCACTTTTCTGGCATGGGTACATGAAATGATTAGAGTCTACTCAAAAGGTTGGGGCCTAGATGATCGACGAATTCACACAACGTGTGAATTGAAGAGAACTTCAAGTATAAGCCAAAGGAAGGGAAAAGCATTGTCGATCGACGTAGCAAAGATCACCAGGGAGTGAAATTTCTCCAGGACAAAGTTGTTGTCACCATGGAAATAGTTTCAAGGAATTGACCAGAGATACATTTTAGCAACACTTGCTTATGATGTTCTCCTTGATGTTGTAGACACCAATATTAGGCTATTGACTAGCCTTCAATAGGTCATCAAGTGAAGGTCAGACTTTGGAATTGAGAAGACATCATAAGGGCAACTCCTAGAATAAGTCGCACAAGATCCTTATGGAGAGTGGTTATTCTTGTTAATTTAAGAATCTTGGCATTAGATCTTCCAACTGATTGTGTTAACCACGACATCAATCTTGTCGGATTTACAAAGAGACCTATGTCAAAATTCCTTGAGAAACACTAACCATCATTGCCGCTTGAGATTCAGCTTAGGTTATGTGTAAAGATAATTTGGACTCAGCATGTCCAATTAGAATATTTTCAACAGTTACCACCAAGGTAAGGTCGATAGATTCTCAAGATATGGACCACAAATGTCAAGCTCCAACGGATTGAGCTAGATTGCGTAATACATGTGGTTGCGACTGCAAAGGCAATTGCGTGCACATGAACTTGCAATGTAACACAAGTGAGTCGTTGTGGGGATATCAAAGAAGATTTTGAAGTTCTTAAGCTTCTTCTCTTTCTTGAACAAACCAGACAGTGGCTTAGGGTGCATAGAGGAACGTTTCAAGGAATGGAGGTAACAACCTTCCATCTCAAGAATACTTCGCACATGTCTGACTAACATGGGATGATTCCCGAGGGAAACAAAAGGGAACTCTACTCGGATCCACGACGACATCTTTCAGCAAGTGCACGTGTACCAGAGAAGGTTACTTCCAACATCCAGAACACATACTTCATGATAACACAAAGATGGTTCTCAAAACTTTCCAATACTAGTGTCAAACGTCCAATATGAATCTTTTAAAATTGAAGGAAATAAGAATGTCATCGATGGGCTCAACAACAAACTTATCAAGATACTCCAATGAGGAACTCATATTTTGCATGAACGAGGCAGAAGTATTGGTCGAGACCAAAGGACATGAAGGTATACTCAGACGAGACACCATGAGTATAAACATCATCAAGATAGTTCACGGAAGCTGAGTTTGATTTGACGATAGCCCAAAATCAAATCAAATATGGAAAAGATAGCATATCCATAAAGGAGATACTTTCTGACTTCAACACAGACAACACTAGACATCCCTTTATGAAGGAACAAAGTTGGATAGAGCTTTTGCCTTTCAACTCTCCAAGTTGTTGTTTAAGCTCAAGCAACTAATCCAGGATATCTAGTACGGTTTCTTGGAGAAAGGAGTAGTTCACAGAACTAACTTACTCATGCACTCGATAACACGGTCATGTAACAACATGGTGATACTTCTAGAAAGACAACTAGAATATCATGAACCACCGGTATATCACTGAATTCAGGAGGGAAACTTGCTTTACAAAGAAACGATATGGTCTTGAGAGCTTCAGCATAAACCTAACTCTTTGACCGAGGATGTGCCTGAATAAATGGACTTGGCAACACGATCAAACTTCGCTTAGTAATTGGGGAACCAATCATACTAAGAATGACACGAACGCCCTTGGATTTCAAAGCAATAAGGATTGCTAAGAATCTTAGATTGCCACATCAATACGCAAACCCCAACATTCCCAAGCACAGACAGCTCGGAGGAAGGGCGAGTAAAGATATGTAAGAGCATCACTTCATCAATAAGGCCATGAGACTCAGCACGACCTCATGATATAAAAGAGGGTGATACTCTAAGGTAGAACAGAACAGAAGCTAACGAGACTTCTTAATCTGCGGATTACAACACTTTGACCAAGTCCTAGAAATGGACAAAGTACTCGGGTTTGTTTCTCCTGACATACTGAGGTGGAATGTCTCGACGAACCACAAGGATAATATGCATTGAAAAAGACCAATGCACATTTACAACTTGACTGCTAACTAGCAAACAAAGATCGGGAAGTAACAAAAGAGGAGGAACATGATCAGAATCAGAATTCCTGAGATGTAGATGCACAAGTTAACACTTTTGTGAAACTCATGCTGAAAGGGAGCTGTGGCAAAGTCACAGACATAGATGCGAGACTCACAAAGAGCACTCTTGTCGTGATCCATTTGATTCAGTGAAAGAACCTCTGCGATAGCTAGTGGAAGAGAAAGATCTTTATTGCCGCAGTTCAATCAAGACAATAACCATAAGCTTGAAGGGTAGATTGATTTGAACTTAGTCATCCCGATGTAATGTATGAACATTAACACTAGTATTCAATGGCATGGATCTTGGGTTAAAGGCCAGCTTCATATACCAAGATTCATTAGAATCCAGCACAATCGGGGACCTTCGGTTCAAGTCCAAGGGTTTAATAACCGAGAAAGGAGTAACTACTAAATGAGTGACACAAAGGACACTACGAGGTAGTGATCATTATGTAGCTTCTAGAAGCATTGCATATCTTCTGAAGTACCCAAGAAAATAAAAAGGAGGCATACGAGGCAAAAGGAAACCTCGAAGCCTAAAACAGAATGATGTGGAACCCACAAAATAGAGAGATCATGATGGAAAGGAATCTCTCTGTTGAAACAAAACAAGGAGGATGCATAGAACACACACGACTCTAGAAAACTCTGCACTAGGTCAATTGGTTTAGAAACGACATGCCCTTGAGGCACCTAAGTTTTGAAAGACTAGAAGAGATAGGAAAACTTTCAAATCAACACAAGGTAAGGCACCTTAGAATTAGAGCGATACCAGATAAGGAGTAAAAAGAAGCCTAATCAGATTTTCGCAAATACTTTTAGCTTCAAATAGTTTTTGCAAACACTAGACTCAACATCGACCAATAGAAAGGGCTTCCTACGGGCGAGTCCTGCTACGATACCAAAACCCGTGGCACCCCGGGATCGGGGTTAGACAAATACCGGATCTTCGTCGACATAAGCCTAACCTAGAGCTCGAGAGACTACGAGTGAGAGAATCGGTAACACAACGGTGACTCTACGACTCAAAAAGTAATACAAGCTCATAAGCGAGCGAAGAACCAAAGTATTACAAGCAAAGGTCAACGACTCGACATACATCAATCAACGGAAGCAAAGTTATGCTATTAGACATAGCAAGATAGCAAAAGGCCTAAGAGGCCGGGAGCATAACGGCGACGTCCCGGCCCATAGATTCCAGGCTGCCACCCGGGAACCCCAAGCTACTCGTCGATGTCGACATAGAAACCACCATCCGTTGGAGCGACTTCTTCGAAACAAAAGCATGCAAAGCTGAGTACGGGGACTCAGCAAGACTTAGTACAACCTTTTAGCAAAGCGGGTATGCGGGCTTTTCTGTGGAGCTTCTTTTGCGTAAAGCCAGTTTTCCTTTGTTAAACAAGAGGGAGGAGAAGCTCGACTACTCAGAACCTTTAAAAGGGGATAAGAGAGCGATATCTCTATCTCTATTGATCATCATATTGTATCCACCAATCTTCATCATCTCGAACCACTATCCTCGGACCACCCCCTCAACAACCCGAAGAAGGTCTCCGTAACAAACATTGGTTGCCAAGTTTTACGATTAGGTTCATGTTCTCTATGATCACAGAATCCATTCCCAAGTCGTCCGTAACCGTGGACACGGCTTTTCGAAAAGATTTAACCCTGCAGGGGTGCACAACTTTACCCACACGTGCCAACCGATTCTTAGTGCCAGTACATTAGCTCTCTTCCTTGGAAAGCCGGCGGAGAGTGGTTGACCACGACCTTTACCTTGCTGTCGCCGAGACCATGAGTCACGCGCTAAGGATTGTTCCGCCAGTAACGGGTCAAGTCCCGAAGTCGGTCCTTAACGATGTGAGGCGAGGTGGGTTTCCCCAGGGACTCTAACCCCAGCCACCACGGCCACGCTTACCTACCTGTATGCTATGCACCTTTTCATAAACGTTTTCGATGCATATGTCCAGATAACACGCAAACTATGTGACTCATGGAATCTACTAGGCAAGTTAGTGAGTCGAGAGGGTACCATAATAGGGCCTCGTGTGGTTGTACGCTCGGTCTTGGTTCAAGAGGCGAGAACTCGGTTCCTAGGGTCGGCGAGAAACGAAACAACCCACCACATCCCAATGTGGCCTCTCGTCCGAGCCTTTAATCAAGTTTAACAACATCTCTATACTTACCACGTCAACCTTGTCATGCTAGATTCATTTCATTGTAAGGCTCCAGTCCGAAGACCGGAGTAGTAGCGTAACAAACTAAGCATGGCTAAGCATAAAGAGATAAAGGCTCTCACGACGCACACATGCCAAACCTAGTTATGCTAGGAACAGTGGATCGGGGTATCGAGGCTACAAAGGTCGGACATGCAACAGATAGGGTAACTCTATCTATCGATAAAAGACAGTTGAATCGTATGCGATATGTAGGAACCACGAGATAAAACATTTCGAAAACATAGATGAACCAGGTTAGGGCTTGCCTTGTCCACGACAAACCAATATGGATCTTCGAGGATCCCATGCTTGACTTGTTCGCCGATGGATCATTATTGATCTGCGTCGTTGTTGATCTTCATCGTCTCGGGCACGTGCTCTATCGATCGCGAAGAAGCAAATACTATAAAGAGAGGAATAACAATCAACACATGGCATAATGCAATGCACATTCAAAGATGATGATATGTCAAATTAATGGAATTGAGTAAACCCTAGATGCATCATCAGATTAAAGGGGTTCCGGCATCGGACACCGCCATATGAGAGGGGTGTATTAGGGTTCTCTAATAAGGCTCCACATTTAATTGGTTCAAGCATGTATGAAACATGGATAAACAATTAGGAAATGTTTTTCTGATCATTTTGATATATAATACTCCTTTTTCTGAATTAAAATGAAATAGATATGAATTTTCCAGGTTTTATTCAATTTCAGAAAATGAATTACAGATAAAGAAAAAGAGAGGCTGACGTCATATTGACGTCAGCATGACGCCATCATGGCCTGGACCCTCAGGTCGACCACGGCCTCGTCGATTTAGCGCGCGGGGGAGCTCGTGGGCGGGCGCGTTCGACAGAGGGGAGCAAGGCGAGCGAGTTGGTGGTGGCGCCGCCCACCGATGGTCGCCGGAGCGACCACGGCGGCGATGGCCGGCGGCCAAGCTCGCGGGCGCACGACGGCCGGAGGCTACAGGAGGCGTGCGAGCGAACGGAGGGCACCATGATGCTCAGAAGCTCACCGCGGAGCTTCTGGTGTCGACGGCGAGGCGAGGGGTGCCCGGCAACGCCGGCGAGCGGCGGTGGCCGGCGTGGCAGAGGTCGCCCGATTCGGCCGATTCCGGGCGCCTCGGCCTGCTCTGGTTGGCGGGGAAGGACGAGGGAGTCATGGCGGAGCTCGGGAGCGTCTCGGAGGGGCGCGGGGTGGAGCGGAACGGCGGCGACGGCGAGGTCTGGCCGGCTAGGGTTTGGGCCGCGCGCGCAGAAGAGCCAGAGAAAGGGGCGCGCGTGAGAGAGGATAGGGGTGAGAGAGGCGTGCGAGGTCGGGGTGCTCTCCTCGTTCAGCGGCGGCCAGCAGTAGGTGGCAGTGCAGGGAGCAAGGAGCTCGACACGCAGGTGCCTGCCTGGGCACGAGGAAGAAGACAACAACGATTTTTGTAAAAAGCCCCCTGGCATTTGGAAATTTCCAGGGAAACTTGAAACATAGCCAAATTCAATTGTATTTTATGTTTTGAACACTTTTGAAACCCAACAAAATATCTCCAGACTTTGCATAACTATTTTGTGGCCTTCTTAAATATATGAGAGAGACCACATAACACTATTTTGTAAGTTTGAAATCATTTTAAAATAGAGAAAGTACCTGAGAGTTAGGGTTTCAACTTTATTTGAAAAGCAAATTTTTCTTAGTTGATTTTATATGATGCTCATGAATGCACAAATCAACTCCTAATTAGGTTTAGAAAAACAGGGATGTTACACTGGCAGAAACATCAAACTGAAACGGGCATAACTTTAGCATCCGGACTCCGATTTTGATGATCTTGGGCTTGTTTTAAAGCTAGGAACAAGCTCTACAAGATCATGCAGGAAACCATCATAGTCCAACAAGGGAGGATAGAAACAAATGATGAAAGGTTTGATCTATCTAAAAAAGACATACCGGTAAAACCTCCAATCTTGAAAATGCAACAAGTTATCTATGCAAAATCCGTTTTCGATGAACTAGAGCTTGTCATGAGAATAAGCACAAGCTCTAAAACATCACATGGATAAGGTCCAAATAACAACCAAGAAAGATGATGCAAGGATGCAAAGGTTTGAGCTCTCTCCGAACGATACGATCGAGTTACTCACTCGAGAGCCCTCTTGATAGTACGGCAACTAAACTATAAACCGGTCTCCAACTACACTATGAGACCGGTGAGAAAGAAACCCTATCAAGAGCAAACCTTATACTTGCGCATTCCACTTGAGCTTGATGACGACGATCTTGACCTCAACAAGATGGAACGCCTTTCTTGCTTGTGCTTGCTTGACGAAGTCTTGTAGATTGCTCCCCCATAAACCACCATGGGAGAGCTTCTTCTTCGGCGCATCTTCGCATAACCATGACCACCATGTGGATTGCTCCCCCATAATCCACCATGGGAGAGCTTCTTCTTCGGCGCATCTTCACATATCCATGATCACCATATGGATGGCAAGACTCAAGCAAAGGATCTCTTCGAGATGGCTCATCTTGAACTTGCACATCATTTCTCCATGGCAAGCTTCAAGCTTATGAACTCTTCGAGTTGGCTCATCTTGAACTTGCACTACATTTCTTCATTCTTCATCATGTTGATGTCTTGAAGTAACTTGAGGGCTCACTTCATCTTCATATTCAAGACATACTTGACACTTGATATCCTTCATCAATTTCTTCTTATTGCAACCTTGAAGCCAACATATGGTTCAAGAATTGCCTATGTACAACTCCTACAAATATAACTCAATGCAAACATTAGTCCATAGGGATTGTCATTAATTACCAAAATCACACATGGGGGCTCCATGCACTTTCAATCTCCCCCATTTTGGTAATTGATGACAATCTCTTTGAGAGGGTTTATATAAGGAATTTAAGTAACAAATAAGTTGAATATATAGAGCAAACTCCCCATAATATATGCATGTGTGAATGATCTTGACTTTCATTGCATATATTGGCATTCAAAGCCTAGTGGAGTTTCCTCTAAATATTCAACTATGCAAAGCAACAAGATGCAATGCAATAAAGGCACATGCTTAAGCACAAAGCAAAGACATAACCAAATTCCCTTAAACCCTCCAAACTTCTCCCCCATTGGCACCAATTTGCCGAAATGGGTGAAAAATTTAGAAGGCCAATATAGTGAGAGTTCCTCCATAGCGTGTGCATTTATCATAATTTGAGTGGAATCAAATGCACATATCCAATGACGAATATTCGGAAGGAATCACACTATAGATAGGATCAAAGATTGCAAAAAGATAACAAAGTCTAGAAGCTTCAACAAATGAAGCAAGCAACCAAATGAACCACAAAGAGGATACCAAAAGAAAGATAGATATTATGATAAGATCAAGAAGATTGCTCTAAATAATATGAGGAAGCTCCCCAAGGTTTGTGCACAAAACTAGACAATTTGCATTGGAGTATAAAGTGCACAAACATGGAATCATCACTCCCATAATATCATTCAAAAACAAAAGATACCAAGTGAGTCAAACTCTAATGATCACCACAAGATAGTGTTCTAAATCAAATGAGGAAGCTCCCCAATGTACATGCATAAAATAAAATGTTGCATTTGAATACAATATGCATAACATGGAATCCTCACTCCCTCATTTAAAACACAAACATTTGTAATAGATCATAGATAGAAAAGTAAGCTAAACACTTGCAACAAACAAATAGTTGAGCAACAAGTAAGAGGCACCATAATAAAAAGGCTCAACCAAGAGGATATGTGAAAGACATGATAAAGCATATTATAAGACTATTACAAGGATGAGCAAAAAGCATCATCATAGTCTTCAATGAATTATATTGCTTAGCATGACCAATCAACACGCAATAAATAAATAAGATATCAAAAGGAGATGTATCATCTCTTGTGTGTATAAGTTTCTCTAAGTGGGCAATATCACAAAGATATTTATCCACAAAGAAACATGCACACATAAAATAGATACGCAAGAAAAATAGTATGATATCCAAGACGAAGTCATGCAATATACCAATAAGAATTTTTGCTTAATAGCATGGCCAAAGGCTCAATTTTATCTTATTGTACATTCATGAACTTCAACCACAAACAACTAAAATACATCACAAATATCAACAAGGGATAGAAGATAGTTGGGATGCATTTGAGAAAGGCAACAAGTATCACAAACGGGGATACCAAAAGAAGTAACTAAATTTGCACTTTCATCTATATTGCACATGTGAGAGCCTTGAGGAATTGATATGCAACAAAATTGCTAGATAGGCATAGTTGAGATGGATGAATCATGAGCATGATTTAAAATACTTCCCAACAAATGCACTCATCTCAAATTACTCACATTCACAATAAAGAGGTTTCATAAAGACTTTTGCAAGAAGCACAACATTTGCAAATCAAGAGATTCATGCCAAGATGCAACCATAAGGTTGGATACAAGAAAAGTATGCATGAGAAGATACTTGTTACCAAGATAGCATTGGTGTGGATGTAGTAGATATGTGTTCGTTTGATCATCCTAGCTTGCCTCAAGTTACCATTGAGTCACCACTTCTTTCCAAGAGTGGGACAAGCATTCAATGCATATCCATTGTACCTAACACAAAGGTAAGTACAAAATGGTCCCCAAACTAATTGGGTCCGAAGTAGTTAGACACACTACAACATATAGGACAAACTCCACAATTCTATGTGCATATAGATATGAAATTGAATTTCATGCACATCTTAGTCAAATTAGGATTTGATGGAGTTTACCCTATATATTGGATCAAAGAAAGTGATACATGCCATAAGATATACATATATTAAATATGCATGCACAATACTTTCAAGAACCAAAGGAAGATACAATTTGGACAAAACACCAAATAAACCAAGAGACAATGGTTGTCCAAATTATATCAAAGAATCAAATCAACACAAGATTGACTCCAAAGACTTATCTCATTATAAGAAGCTAATTAAACCTAAACACAAAGGAATGAGATAACCAACTCCCAAGAGAGCAAGGTTCCAACAAATAAACCAAACCCTCGAAACTTTTTATGATGGCACAAAGTGCCAAAAAGAAAATTTTATGTCTCCCAAAACCAAATTTTTGATGAAGATCAAGAGATGTTAAGCATTCTAATAATATAGAAGAGCTCCCCCAAGTTTGGTGCATTATCTAGGATTTTTTATATGAATACAAAATGCACAAAACTAGGATCATCACGCTACCTATATCTTCTAACAATGCTAAGAAAGTTTGAATAGACAACTTAGATCCATAAGATGCAAGGAAGACACATGGGAGTCAAAGCACAACAAATTCATGGCAATAAATAAGGCAATATAAATACAAGAGCCAATGTAGATATGATCAATAAATATCTACCTCATAATTGATTACCAATTGTCCTAGGGCAAGAGGTATTAGGAAATATTTCCCGGTGGTAGTTTGTAAGTATACATAAGATCATATTTACAACGAACAAAGCATATGGTAAAAGATAAGAGTTAACCAACATGCAAAGATAGTTTCTTGATAGCTTCATTTAGTCATACCAACATGCAAGGCAATTAATAGTATTCATACCAACATGCAAAGCAATTAATAGTATTCATACCAACATGCAAAGCAATTAATAGTATGACTTGAAGCACATGGTTTTCCAAAAATGTATTGAGGGACACGTTGTGAAAAACCATGCCAAGAAAAACTTTCACAAATAAGATCCACAAAGATATTAGCAATGAAGCCATTTAAGCAAATTGGAGCTTGTTTGAGCAAACATGCCACATAGGAGAGAGATAATTTACGGTATCAATTCTATGTGACACAACCTCAAATGTTCACATTTTCTAGGCTTGTAATATGCACAAAGCTTATTACTCCCCCATAATGTGATAAGGAATTTATTTTCACAAGAGGCAAAAAGGATCCAAGTAGAGATATTAATGGACATTAGAATTTGAATTTCTCATGAAGATGACATACCACATAGAGACTAGATAATCTTGCAATATCAATTCTAAGTGATATTCCTCATGTACACACATTGTTAGGATCATGAAATTCCCAAAGGAATATCACTCCCCCAAAATTGGATAGTCCATTAATCGCTCATAAGAGCCATATAAGATACAACAAGATGCAAAGTGGCTCCAACACAAACACAAATACATGGTGTGCAACCCAACATGCATAGACTTGATTTCTCAAGAAAAGAAAGTAGGAAGCACAACATATACAAACACATGTTAGGAACAAAAACTAACACATGCATAGGGGCGAGTAACTTTCAATATAAATGAGTTGAGCACATGTTACCGCAAGGAGGAACATTGAATATATGATAGAAGCAAGATAACCAAGACTTGGATTGAGATAATATAAATGATGAAGATCCCTTAATTCTTCATGGTGGAGCCAAGTCTCCAATGCCCTCCAATAAGCACCTATTGATCAAGTTTTGGATTGTTGGTCCCCAACTAAGTTGGGTCCTAAGAGGTTAGTCACAATAGGTTTGGCAACCCAAATGGTTCTTTTCTTGACACCACTTTGAGCACCAACATATTTGGCAAACACATTGCCACCCTCATCCTTACGAAGAGAATAAACATCATCAATGGTGATAGAGTTGGATGAGGTACCAATAGTGCAAAAGGAGGAGGTGTGGCCCTTCTCACGGCATATGTAGCAAGTTCTTTTCTTCCCCTTCTTCTCACTAGATTTCTCCACAATGGGAGCATTGGCTTGAATCTTCTTGGGAAGTGGCATTTCTTCAACTTGAGGTTGAATATGAGTTTGAGCTTGAGGCCGCTTCCCTTTTTTCTTCTTCTTCAAAGGGCAAGATCTAACATGTGTTGGAGATATGCCCAAGAGGCAATAATAAAAGTGGTTATTATATATCTTTATGTTTATGATAAATGTTTATATACCATGCTATAATTGTATTAACCGAAACATTGATACATGTGTGATATGTAAACAACAAAGAGTCCCTAGTATGCCTCTTAACTAGCTTGTTGATTAATGGATGATTAGTTTCATAATCATGAACATTGGATGTTATTAATAACAAGGTTATATCATTGTATGAATGATGTAATGGACACACCCATTTAAGCGTAGCATAAGATCTCGTCATTAAGTTATTTGCTATAAGCTTTCGATACATAGTTACCTAGTCCTTATGACCATGAGATCATGTAAATCACTTATACCGGAAAGGTACTTTGATTACACCAAACGCCACTGCGTAAATGGGTGGTTATAAAGGTGGGATTAAGTATCCGGAAAGTATGAGTTGAGGCATATGGATCAACAAGTGGGATTTGTCCATCCCGATGACGGATAGATATACTCTGGGCCCTCTCGGTGGAATGTCGTCTAATGTCTTGCAAGCATATGAATAAGTTCATAAGAGACCACATACCACGGTACGAGTAAAGAGTACTTGTCAGGAGACGAGGTTGAACAAGGTATAGAGTGATACCGAAGATCAAACCTCGGACAAGTAAAATATCGCGTGACAAAGGGAATTGGTGTGGGGACCCCGGATTACATATCCGAAATACCCTGTTATGCATTACTCTCACGACCCCAAGATCATTCTGCCGTGAGAACATAACCGAACTGAATATCCAGATTACATTCATCCATTACAAGTACCGAATAAATAGTCTTACAATAAAGGGGTCACATGACCAAGTCTTACATAAATGCCACATCGGGCGAGTTCACACAAACAAAGCAGCGGATACACGTCGTCATCGTCGGGCCCAAGTCATGCCTTTGAACCTACAGGCAGCTGACTTGGAGAGCGTCCTAGGTCGCATAGTCGTCCTGGTAACCTCCATCATCTTCGTAGTCCTCCTCATAGTCTGGCCAAGTAAATAGCCAGGGACAAAGCCGTGAGTACATTTGGAATTGTACTCGCAAACCATCAAAAAGGGGTGCGAACATAACTATCTAAGGAGACGAGAGAGGAACGATAGTTTCTCTCGTGGTTATAGCATGCATCAGTTTCTCTTGTTGATATAGCATACCGGCATCTCAAGTGATGCGGACACTATGGTGACACTATGACATCTCTATATCTTTATTGAAGATGAGATAGCATTTCACCATCTCAAGTGATGGGATGCTGGGGAAGTTCTATGACATCTCTATATCTTTATTGAAGAAGAGATAGCATTTCACCATCTCAAGTGATGGGATGCTGGGGAAGTTCTATGACATCTCTATATCTTTATTGAAGAAGAGTTCCTTTTCATGAAACATTAGTAGAGGTTCCCGCATCATTTTATTTTCCGGCGACCATCTCCATATGGTCGACACTCACACCATTTCGGTACCCTTCCGGTACATCCAACACAACACTTTCATTCCAAAGCATTTGTCAAAACAAAACTCAAAGCTCAGGTTAAGGTTGGCCTTTTCAACTTGTCCATGACCGCGGACGCGGCTATTCGAATAGTTTTGACTCTGCAGAGTTTGCACACTTTCTCCACAAGAACCAACAAATCCGCCGGGATCATCCCCGGTTCGTCATACGAAAGTATGCGAGTCTCGGATAGTCAGTCATAGTCTTTCGCTTGCCTCCATTGACATGAGTCCTTCCCTGCGGGCTTACCCCTTCCCGGCACCCCGGCAGCATACCTCCTTATTGAGCGTATCTCCGGCGCCACGACGGAAGACCCTCGCAATCGTCCGGCTATAGACAACTACAGTGTATTGCCTCCTTCAGAGCGCAACCCGGCGTCAGAGGTCTTCGTGACCCTCCTAGAGAGTTATGAAGGTGTCTCACGTCAACTTCGACAAACTACGGACTAAGCCCGTGCCCACTTTGGGTGATGTGGCTGCGCTGTAAAGTTGGTTCGGCGAACACTTATACGCAGTGCTCGTTTTCCCCATAACACCTTAACCTTCCTCATATCACCATCCACACAACACTTTTCCAACTCCTTTACCAAAATCCTTTGTTTTCATAAACTTTACACTTGAGTAAGCTTCCCTTACTCAAGGTTTTCTCAAAACATTTACAACAAGGTAAACCTTGAGGGGTTCCCATCCTAAAGTTTCATGAGAGGATAAACTACACTTGTATATGTGGCCGAAATGACAACCATAGCTCATCAAGGGTGTTTGGATGAGTGGCAAGGGAGAGCTCACACTTGCTTGGTGTAAGCATGTGTGGGCCGAACATGTTTGTGTTGAGTTTCAAATTTTATAATGCTACACTACTACTTTAGTGTGGTGTAGACCTTACCAAATTAATTCTTGTTAGGCATACCCATCTCATTTTGTGGATACACCAAGATCATGGCATTGATACCTCTAGCCCAATAATGTAGTGGCGGTGTCGGCTATCATCTAGAATTGAGTCATGAACAAGACATATGGACTATGTGCCCACACTAGAATGACACGGCCATGATGCCATGTATTCTACTAACTCGAGATCATAGTGGAGTATCACCTCTAGGGAGTACCCCACTTGGCATCACACATACATAGATGACAATAGACGGAGAACAACACACATAGAGATCAAGGTGCTTTGGGTGTCAACAAATGACAACCAACTAGACACCATTTCAGAGTTCAAAGATGGCTTGCCTTGGTTGGCTTGTCCCTGGTCTTCCTCAAGATCTTCTCCAAAATCCTCCCCTTCAACTTCACCCTCGTTCGTATCTAGCGTCGCAAAAGTAAACGGTACACATAATCAATATACAAACAAGGGAACCAAAAGTAATTTGGTAAAGTATGCAAAACATGCAGGGGAGTTGTTTGACAGTAAACAAGGATGGGTGGTTTAAATTCAAAACCAAAAGAGGTAATGGTTTAAATAAAACAATCCAAATTTAAACCTATTATTGCATGTAACACACATACACTTATAACCAGAGACAAAATTTTATGAACAGAGAACATTGATATTTTTCCTAGATGCACAGTAACAATATAAGATTAACACAATTGGATTCATCCTAAAATATTAATTTTTCAATTTTTAGAATTAAGAATACTAACCAGAATACAGTGATCATGTTTAATACATCAGAATTTGTACAAAAATCCTAAAAATACAAGGCCAGTGGCATTTGAAAGATAATTTCATACTGGTTCTAATGCAATTGGAATCATGTCAATCGGATTTACCAAACTATTTTTATTAACGAAACAGTACCCTGGCAGATTTCAGTTTTTAATTTCTGTTTTAACAAATTTTCAAACAATTAAAAGGGCGGGAACGCCCGGGCCGTGCGGTGCTGTGCAAATGGGCCGGCCCAGTGGGGCTCTCCGGTGGCTGGTGAAGAAAAATAAAAAGGAAAAGAAAAGGGCCGGGGCCCGTGGCGGGCCAGGCAGGCCAACGTGGCCATGCACGCCGTCGTGGCCGTGCATGCGCCATGCGGCCGCCCGATCTGGATCCGACGGCCCAGATCTGGCGCGTCGTCGACGTCTGCGGCGCTCGCCGGCGCGGCAGAAGAAAGGGAGCGGCCGGGGCTTACCGGCGGCCGGCGGTGGCGTGGTTCGGTGCGGATGAGTCGGCGGCGGGGGTGTGCTGCTCGTGCGCGTGCCGGCGGCGTCCGTGGGCTGCTGCTCCTCCTCGCTCGGCGTCGTCTGCGTCACGGACGGCGTCGGAGCGTCGAGAGCGGCGGCGTCCTGCGGTGTTCCTGGAGAGAAGAAAAGAGGGCCAGGGTCAGGAGACGCAGGGGGTGGCGTGGGTGAAGGAGATCAGGGCAGGGGAGTGGCGTTGGCGCCGTGGTGACGACCTCCTGCGCGTCACCCGCGCGGTGATCGCGGTGAGCGTCTCGGCGAGGCGACGGCAACGGCTCGGCTGCCGCTCGAGCAGCCAGTGGTGGAGTGGGGCAGCCTAACGGCGCTGTGGTGGGGAGCTGAAGAGGGAGTGGTGGCGCTGGGGGGGGTTTTATAGGCAGAGAGGGGCGCGGGTAGTGGGAGGGGCGGTGGCGACGGCCAACGGGCGCGCGAGGGCTGGCGTCACGCGCTGGCCCCACGGTGACGTCGCCCTGGTGGGTCAGCAGGGGAGGGAAACGAGGGGGCGCACGGCAGGCGAGGCTGATGGCGCGTCGAGCGAGGCGTCGAGCCATCATGTCGCTCGGCCAGCGTGGCGCGCGTGCGTTTAGTGGCTAGGGTTTTGGCGCGGGAGGGAGTGCTGGTGGCGTTTTGGGCCAAAAGAGAGGGGGTGGTGCGAGGTAGGGCTGGGCCAGGGCAAGAGAGGGAGGGGTGGTGTTGTCCACGGCCCAAACCAGGGAGGAAAAAGAGAGGGAAGAGAGAAGGGAAAAAGAGAGGGGGAAGTTCCCCCTCTTGTCTCTCGGCCAAAACCAAAGAGAGAAGAGAGAGATGAGGAAAAAGGGGCAGGGGTGAAAAAGAGAGGGGGCCATGCCATGTGCATGTGCCAAAGTGTGACCAAGTGCATGTGCACATGTGTAGAAAGATTTGGAGAAAACAAAATAAGGTGATGGTGGTGTTGGTGATGTAACCCTAGGTGGTCTGGTGGTGGTGTAGAGAAGAGGGGAAAGTGTTCCCTCTTATCCGAAGTGTTGCTCACCAAGCTAGGGTTAGGGTTTTGAGGGGTGAGGTGCATCGGAGGTGGTGTTAAATAAATTAAAAAGTTCAACCTTGAAAACAATAAGAAGGGGTGTGCTTGTCTAGTTCATAGTGTGGTGACATACAAATCATACCAAAAAGGAGGTAGTTGAGTTAAGTTAAGCAAAAATCTAACCTACACTCAAACACAAGTGCTTATCAAAAGTTTTTGTTGGCTCAAAATTTTAACTTGTTTGGAAAATATGCAGGTTCCGAAAAATGGGGTGTTACGGACCTTCCCCCTTAAAAGAATCTCGTCCCGAGATTCCGAGGCTAGGAGCTTGAATAGGTAGGGAAACTCTTGTCGAAGATAGTCCTCTCGCTCCCAAGTGGATTCATCTTCCGAATGATTACTCCACCGTACTTTGAAGAACTTAATCTTCCTTCGACGGGTCAATCTCACAGCTTCTTCCAAGATACGGATAGGGTTCTCCCGGTAGGTTAGGTCATGGTTTAGGTCGATGGCGCGGTGGTCAATGTTCTTGAAGACTTCTGGCTTGTCAGGAACTTGCAGACACTTTCGTAGTTGAGAGATGTGGAAAACGTCATGAAACTCTGATAATTCCGGGGGTAGTTCCAATTGATAAGAGACCTCTCCTCTTCGGCCTATTATCTTGAAGGGACCAATATATCTTGGTGCTAGCTTGCCCTTGACATGGAAAAGTTTCATTCCTTGCCACCAAAAGATTTCTTTCAAGTCTTGGTACATTTTTGTTCCTCCGGGGTGGATAGAGTAGGGGGTGTTGTGAGCCTCCTCCATAATCAAGTTCTTCAGGGTGGGTACGTTTGGAACGCAAAGGCGTCCGTTGTACCACAAAATCCCTTCTGGGTCAAGAGAAAATCCAACCACTTTTTCCTTATTCATACGACGCTTAATTCCTTCAATGCTTTCATGACCAATTTGAGCTTCTTTAATTTGGTCGGGCAGTGTAGGTCGGGCTTCCATTGCGGCTAAGAAGCCGTGACTCACCAGCTCTAATCCGAATTCTTCAAACTCTTGATAAAGCAAGGGTTGTTCGATTTTTAGACGAGCATTGAGAGAGCAAGGTTCTCGGCTAAGTGCATCAGCTACTACATTAGCCTTTCCAGGGTGATAATGGATGCTGAGATCATAATCCTTTATCAATTCAATCCATCGCCTCTGGCGCATATTCAATTCCCTTTGAGTGAAGATGTACTTGAGGCTTTTATGATCCGTGTAGATATCACACCGGTTACCGATAAGGTAATGGCGCCAAGTCTTGAGGGCATGAACTACGCCGCTAACTCAAGATCATGAGTTGGGTAGTTTGCTTCATGGGGTTTGAGTCTGTCGGGAGAGGTAGGAGATAACTTTGCCTTCTTGCATTAGGACACTTCCAAGGCCAAGCTTGGAGGCGTCGCAATAAATTACAAAGTCTTTGGTAACATCTGGCATGGTCAGGATTGGGGTGGAGACGAGTCGCCTTTTCAGTTCCTGAAAACTTTCCTCGCACTTGTCCGTCCATTCAAACTTCTTATTCTTCTTAAGCAAGAGGGTGAGGGGTTTAGCTATGCTAGAGAATCCTTCTACAAACTTCCGATAGTATCCAGCTAACCCGAGGAAGGATCTTACCTCGGTTGGGTTGGTAGGGGGTCGGCGTTCCATGATTGATTTGATATGGGAGGGGTCGACTGATAAACCACCGGCTGACAGGACGTGGCCAAGGAATCCAACTTCTCGGAGCCAGAATTGGCACTTGCTGAATTTGGCATAGAGTCGGTGCTTCCTAAGCGTTCCCAGAACAAGTCTCAGATGCTCTTCATGTTCTTCTTCAGTTTTGGAATAGACAAGAATGTCATCAATGAATACCACGACGAATTTGTCGAGGTACTCCATAAAAACCTTATTCATGAGGTTCATGAAATAGGCAGGGGCGTTTGTGAGTCCGAAGGACATTACGGTGTACTCGTACAGTCCGTAACGGGTAGTGAAGGCAGTCTTGGGAATATCTTTTTCTCGTACCTTGAGCTGATGGTATCCAGTGCGGAGGTCTATTTTGGAGAAGATTTTAGCTCCATTCATTTGGTCGAACAGATCATCAATCTTGGGAAGAGGGTATTTATTCTTGATCGTAACATCGTTGAGCCTCCGGTAGTCCACACATAGGCGAATGGTACCGTCTCGCTTGTCCACGAAGATCACGGGTGATCCCCGGGGAGAAGCACTAGGCCGGATCGGACCTTTGCTCAACATGTCATCCAATTGTTTCTTTAACTCAATTAGCTCTTGAGGGTTCATCCGGTAGGGTCGCCGAGCTATAGGTGAGGTACCCGGGATTAACTCAATGATGAATTCAATATCCCGGTCCGGGGGCATACCGGGCAACTCCTCCGGAAACACATCGGGATATTCACGGACGATTGGAACCTCGATCTATGGTTGGTCCAACGATACTTTTCTTGCAGAAGGCTTTGGATGAGTGTGCAGTGGCGGTATATTTTACTGGCAAACCATGGTCGTTAGTGAGGGTAATGGATTTTTGGACGCAGTCTATGTGTCCTTTATATTGGGTCATCCAATTCATCCCAAGTATCACTTCTAAACCTTGGGCTCCTAGTACTATGAGATCAGCTTGGAAAGGTACTCCTTGTATAATTATCGGGACATTTTTGCAGGATAAGTGGGTTTTAGTGGTTGATCCAGGGATTTGAACTAGCATGGGTCTTCTCATGGGGGTCGGTGTCATTTCACTTTTCTTAACAAATGGTTCGGTGACGAAGGAATGTGATGCTCCGGAATCAAATAAAACTCGAGCGGGAGTGGAGTGAACTAGGAACGTACCCATCACAATGTCGGGAGCCTCTTCGGCTTCCACGGCGTTGACGTGGTTCGGATGTCCTCCGGCAGCATTGGCTTGCTTCTTGATCATAGGTTTCTTTCCAGGAGTAGTTCCGGCTTGAGCTTGGTTTGACCCGGGTGCGTTGGTGCGTTGAGCTGCATTCATCTTCGTAGGGCACTCACGAGAAAAGTGCCCGGGTTTCCCACAAGTGAAACAACCATCTCCAGATGTACGAGCTGGGGGATTGGGGCGGGGGTTGTTGTTGTAACCTCCTCCTCCAACACGGTTCTGTGGAGCTGAGCGATTAGGGTGATAGTTGGTAGGGCGATAAGCTGGGGCTGATGGCGGGGTTCTCTGAGGTGGGTTGGCTGGTCTTGACGGGGGCGGACTGCGGTACTTGGGGTTGCTAGGTCCACCTTGCTGTTGCTGCATCTTGCGCTTCCTGGTTTCATACGCAGCCTTGCGCTTAGACTCCACCAATATGGCGGCATCCACAAGTGCTTCCAAATCTGGGTATGGTACGGCCACAAGGATACTCTGGATTTCTTCATGCAGTCCATTCATGAAACGGTCGCGCTTCTTCTCATCCGTGTCAACATCCCGAGGGGCATATCTGGCCAAGGTATTGAACTTTTCAAGGTAATCCACCACGCTGGAGTTGTTACGCCGGGTTGAAGAACTCATCACGCTTCATCTTGATCGGACCCGTGGGAATATGAGCTTTACGGAACTTGGCGGTGAATTCCACCCGGTTGATGACGTGATCGGGAGCTTGCATGGCTTTGACGTTCTCCCACCATGCTCGGGCGGGTCCCGAGAGAAAGTGAGTGGCGAGAAGAACCTTCTCATGGTCTCCAACAGCAGCGACTTCAAGGTTGTTCTCGATAGTGCGGAGCCAATCGTCCGCATCGAGGGGAGCGGCACACTTGGAGAACACGGGTGGGTTGGTATTCTGGAAATCCCTAAGGCGTGATCTTGGAGCTTCCTCGCCGTGGCCTTCTCCTTCTTCATTGTTGCGGTTTCCCGCAGCGGCTTGAGCAATTTGCCGAAGGGCAGCAAGGTTGGCTTCACTCTCTTGGCGGGAACGTTGGCGATCTTCCAACGAAGGCGGAGAATCCGAGTCATGTCGGGATCCGGGGGTGGTGGTGGATTGTCGGAAGTGTTACCCCCACGGCGGGTCTCAACCATCTGGAAAGGTGAAGATGATAGACATGGAAATGAGATGGTGAAAAAGTTCGGAAGTTTTAAGCGCCGTGTTACATACGGGGAAAGGTATGTGCATGCATAAGAGTAAAAAAAATTTAAAACAAAAGAAACATGGCAAACACAATTGCAAACATTCAACCACAAACATTGGTTCCACCAAAAGCATCAAGTTCACATCCAACAAGGTCACATAAGGACCAACAAGTTCATCGCATCATACGGGACATCCTAACATAGACCAAGTCTCGAAGGTGCACATCTAGAAATCATCAAGTGGTGCGGAAGGACCATCGAACGGGGCTCCTCGGGATCCTCCTCATCATCCGGAGTAGCCTCCACGGTGTGAAGGGGTGCGGGCTCCTCGATCGCGTCGTTGATGAAGGCGCGGTCCTCGTCATCTTCATCATCAAGCCCATCAAGTCCTTCTTCCTCCATGTAGTCCTCATCATCGCTCACAAGGGCGGTGTTCTCCTTGCGGATATCCTCGCCGTCATCCTGAGTCTCTTCAAGCTTCTCCTCGGCCTCGCGGAGGGCGGCCTTGAGGTGCATAACCTTAACCTTGAGCATGTAGTTGGATTCGCGAACACGGAGGGTCTTCTTCTATTGGCGACGATGCTTGAGCTTAGCCAACTTCAAGTCCATCTTGAGCCCCTCCATCTCATGCTTCAACACCTCATTCTCCATCCTGTTGGAGTCAAGGCTGAGCTGGGTCTTGAACAACAAGTTCTCCATCTGGCTCACTTGACGTCCAAGGGGGCAAAAGTAGGGGATCATGGTGGGAATCCCCTCCTCGTTGCGGCGTCCCAAGAAGGCGTGAGGAAGTCCCATGGCCTCCAACTCGACACGGTGGTGAAAGACAAGGCGAGAGAGGGCTGCTTGGAGCACCCTCACAAGTCCATCCTCCCACGTGCGGTCGAAGACCTGAACCTCGATCTCCTCAAGCTGCTTCACATGAGAGCCACGGAGTGTGCAAACCACCATCCGGGACATCTCACCGTCCTTGGTGCTCTCCATCCGTCCTCCCTTCACTTCGAGCGCCGGGCGTCCAACAGCCCGGGACACCTCAACAAGGGAGGTCTCAAACGGTAGGGAGGCTTCTTAAAGCCAAGTCTGGATGCTCTCCAGTGAACATCGGTGGATCCATCTACAAAAATTTTTAAGTTCTTAATTAGTATGATGATCAAAGTGTGCCAAATTTTAAGTGCATAAGGTAAAAACAGTAATAATTAATGCAAGTAAAGTTAATATCTAAAAGAAAGTAGGGGAGAGACTAGGCATTATTTCAGCATATAGTCATCTCGTTTTTAATTTAGAAAAATAGTTTTTGTACTATCTTAGCGTCCATGCTAACTAGGGGCTCCTAAGGTCGGGATGGCTCGATACCAGCTACGTGGGGACCCCGGATTACATATCCGAAATACCCCGTTATGCATTACTCTCACGACCCCAAGATCATTCTCGCCGTGAGAACATAACCGAACGGAATATCCAGATTACATTCATCCATTACAAGTACCGAATAAATAGTCTTACAATAAAGGGGTCACATGACCAAGTCTTACATAAATGCCACATCGGGCGAGTTCACACAAACAAAGCAGCGGATACACGTCGTCATCGTCGGGCCCAAGTCATGCCTTTGAACCTACAGGCAGCTGACTTGGAGAGCGTCCTAGGTCGCATAGTCGTCCTGGTAACCTCCATCATCTTCGTAGTCCTCCTCATAGTCTGGCCAAGTAAATAGCCAGGGACAAAGCCGTGAGTACATTTGGAATTGTACTCGCAAACCATCAAAAAGGGGTGCGAACATAACTATCTAAGGAGACGAGAGAGGAACGATAGTTTCTCTCGTGGTTATAGCATGCATCAGTTTCTCTTGTTGATATAGCATACCGGCATCTCAAGTGATGCGGACACTATGGTGACACTATGACATCTCTATATCTTTATTGAAGATGAGATAGCATTTCACCATCTCAAGTGATGGGATGCTCGGGGAAGTTCTATGACATCTCTATATCTTTATTGAAGAAGAGATAGCATTTCACCATCTCAAGTGATGGGATGCTGGGGAAGTTCTATGACATCTCTATATCTTTATTGAAGAAGAGTTCCTTTTCATGAAACATTAGTAGAGGTTCCCGCATCATTTTATTTTCCGGCGACCATCTCCATATGGTCGACACTCACACCATTTCGGTACCCTTCCGGTACATCCAACACAACACTTTCATTCCAAAGCATTTGTCAAAACAAAACTCAAAGCTCAGGTTAAGGTTGGCCTTTTCAACTTGTCCATGACCGCGGACGCGGCTATTCGAATAGTTTTGACTCGCGAGTTTGCACACTTTCTCCACAAGAACCAACAAATCCGCCGGGATCATCCCCGGTTCGTCATACGAAAGTATGCGAGTCTCGGATAGTCAGTCATAGTCTTTCGCTTGCCTCCATTGACATGAGTCCTTCCCTGCGGGCTTACCCCTTCCCGGCACCCCGGCAGCATACCTCCTTATTGAGCGTATCTCCGGCGCCACGACGGAAGACCCTCAGTAATCGTCCGGCTATAGACAACTACAGTGTATTGCCTCCTTCAGAGCGCAACCCGGCGTCAGAGGTCTTCGTGACCCTCCTAGAGAGTTATGAAGGTGTCTCACGTCAACTTCGACAAACTACGGACTAAGCCCGTGCCCACTTTGGGTGATGTGGCTGCGCTGTAAAGTTGGTTCGGCGAACACTTATACGCAGTGCTCGTTTTCCCCATAACACCTTAACCTTCCTCATATCACCATCCACACAACACTTTTCCAACTCCTTTACCAAAATCCTTTGTTTTCATAAACTTTACACTTGAGTAAGCTTTCCTTACTCAAGGTTTTCTCAAAACATTTACAACAAGGTAAACCTTGAGGGGTTCCCATCCTAAAGTTTCATGAGAGGATAAACTACACTTGTATATGTGGCCGAAATGACAACCATAGCTCATCAAGGGTGTTTGGATGAGTGGCAAGGGAGAGCTCACACTTGCTTGGTGTAAGCATGTGTGGGCCGAACATGTTTGTGTTGAGTTTCAAATTTTATAATGCTACACTACTACTTTAGTGTGGTGTAGACCTTACCAAATTAATTCTTGTTAGGCATACCCATCTCATTTTGTGGATACACCAAGATCATGGCATTGATACCTCTAGCCCAATAATGTAGTGGCGGTGTCGGCTATCATCTAGAATTGAGTCATGAACAAGACATGTGGACTATGTGCCCACACTAGAATGACACGGCCATGATGCCATGTATTCTACTAACTCGAGATCATAGTGGAGTATCACCTCTAGGGAGTACCCCACTTGGCATCACACATACATAGATGACAATAGACGGAGAACAACACACATAGAGATCAAGGTGCTTTGGGTGTCAACAAATGACAACCAACTAGACACCATTTCAGAGTTCAAAGATGGCTTGCCTTGGTTGGCTTGTCCCTGGTCTTCCTCAAGATCTTCTCCAAAATCCTCCCCTTCAACTTCACCCTCGTTCGTATCTAGCGTCGCAAAAGTAAACGGTACACATAATCAATATACAAACAAGGGAACCAAAAGTAATTTGGTAAAGTATGCAAAACATGCAGGGGAGTTGTTTGACAGTAAACAAGGATGGGTGGTTTAAATTCAAAACCAAAAGAGGTAATGGTTTAAATAAAACAATCCAAATTTAAACCTATTATTGCATGTAACACACATACACTTATAACCAGAGACAAAATTTTATGAACAGAGAACATTGATATTTTTCCTAGATGTACAGTAACAATATAAGATTAACACAATTGGATTCATCCTAAAATATTAATTTTTCAATTTTTAGAATTAAGAATACTAACCAGAATACAGTGATCATGTTTAATACATCAGAATTTGTACAAAAATCCTAAAAATACAAGGCCAGTGGCATTTGAAAGATAATTTCATACTGGTTCTAATGCAATTGGAATCATGTCAATCGGATTTACCAAACTATTTTTATTAACGAAACGAGTACCCTGGCAGATTTCAGTTTTTAATTTCTGTTTGAACAAATTTTCAAACAATTAAAAGGGCGGGAACGCCCGGGCCGTGCGGTGCTGTGCAAATGGGCCGGCCCGGTGGGGCTCTCCGGTGGCTGGTGAAGAAAAATAAAAAGGAAAAGAAAAGGGCCGGGGCCCGTGGCGGGCCGAGCAGGCCAACGTGGCCATGCACGCCGTCGTGGCCGTGCATGCGCCATGCTCGCCGCCCGATCCGGATCCGACGGCCCGGATCCGGCGCGTCGTCGACGTCCGGGCGCTCGCCGGCGCGGCAGAAGAAAGGGAGCGGCCAGGGGCTTACCGGCGGCTGGCGGTGGCGTGGTTCGGTGCGGATGAGTCGGCGGCGGGGGTGTCGCTGCTCGTGCGCGTGCTGGCGGCGTCCAGGGGCTGCTGCTCCTCCTCGCTCGGCGTCGTCTGCGTCACGGACGGCGTCGGAGCGTCGAGAGCGGCGGCGTCCTGCGGTGTTCCTGGAGAGAAGAAAAGAGGGCCAGGGTCAGGAGACGCAGGGGGTGGCGTGGGTGAAGGAGATCAGGGCAGGGGAGTGGCGTTGGCGCCGCGGTGACGACCTCCTGCGCGTCACCCGCGCGGTGATCGCGGTGAGCGTCTCGGCGAGGCGACGGCAACGGCTCGGCTGCCGCTCGAGCAGCCAGTGGTGGAGTGGGGCAGCCTAACGGCGCTGTGGTGGGGAGCTGAAGAGGGAGTGGTGGCGCCGGGGGGGGTTTTTATAGGCGAGTGGGGCGCGGGTAGTGGGAGGGGCGGTGGCGACGGCCAACGGGCGCGCGAGGGCCGAGCGCCACGCGCTGGCCCCACGGTGACGTCGGCCTGGTGGGTCAGCAGGGGAGGTAAACGAGGGGCGCACGGCAGGCGAGGCTGATGGCGCGTCGAGCGAGGCGTCGAGCCATCATGTCGCTCGGCCAGCGCGGCGCGCGTGCGTTTAGTGGCTAGGGTTTTGGCGCGGGAGGGAGTGCTGGTGGCGTTTTGGGCCAAAAGAGAGGGGGTGGTGCGAGGTAGGGCTGGGCCAGGGCAAGAGAGGGAGGGGTGGTGTTGTCCACGGCCCAAACCAGGGAGGAAAAAGAGAGGGAAGGGGAGAAGGGAAAAAGAGAGGGGGAAGTTCCCCCTCTTGTCTCTCGGCCAAAACCAAAGAGAGAAGAGAGAGATGAGGAAAAAGGGGCAGGGGTGAAAAAGAGAGGGGGCCATGCCATGTGCATGTGCCAAAGTGTGACCAAGTGCATGTGCACATGTGTAGAAAGATTTGGAGAAAACAATATAAGGTGATGGTGGTGTTGGTGATGTAACCCTAGGTGGTCTGGTGGTGGTGTAGAGAAGAGGGGAAAGTGTTCCCTCTTATCCGAAGTGTTGCTCACCAAGCTAGGGTTAGGGTTTTGAGGGGTGAGGTGCATCAGAGGTGGTGTTAAATAAATTAAAAAGTTCAACCTTGAAAACAATAAGAAGGGGTGTGCTTGTCTAGTTCATAGTGTGGTGACATACAAATCATACCAAAAAGGAGGTAGTTGAGTTAAGTTAAGCAAAAATCTAACCTACACTCAAACACAAGTGCTTATCAAAAGTTTTTGTTGGCTCAAAATTTTAACTTGTTTGGAAAATATGCAGGTTCTGAAAAATGGGGTGTTACAATTGGTATTGTATGTGAATGGTTCATTCGATCACTAAAGTCATCGTTGAATATGTGGGAGCTATTATGGATCTCCAGATCCCGCTATTAGTTATTGGTCGGAGTGAGTACTCAACCATGTCCGCATAGTTCACGAACCGTAGGGTGACACACTTAAAGTTGGATGTTGAAATGGTAGAACTTGAATATGGAATGGAGTTCGAATATTTGTTCGGAGTCCCGGATGAGATCCCGGACATCACGAGGAGTTCCGGAATGGCCGGAGAATAAGATTCATATATAGGATGTCATTTTATGTGAATTAAAATGTCGTGGAAGGTTCTATGGAAGGTTCTAGAAGATTCTAGAAAAGTCCGGAAGAAACCACCAAGGAAGGTGGAGTCCACATGGGACTCCACCTCCATGGCCGGCCAACCCTAGTGGAGGAGGAGTCCCAAGTGGACTCCCCCTTAGGGGCCGGCCACCCCCATATGGGAGGTGGAACTCCCACCTCTAGTGGGAGTCCTAGCTTGGCTAGGTTTCCCCTCCATATGGAAGGTTTTTGGTTCGGGTCTTATTCGAAGACTTGGATACCAACACTTGGGGTTCCACCTATATAATGAGGGGCATAGGGGAGGGGGCCGGCCACACCAAGACCACAAGTTGGCTGCACCCCTTTGAGGCCGGCCACCCCCTCCCAAACCCTAGCCGCCCCCTCTCCTCCATATCTCCCGCGTAGCTTTAGCGAAGCTCCGCCGGAGTTCTCCACCGCCACCGACACCACGCCGTCGTGCTGTCGGATTCAAGAGGAGCTACTACTTCCGCTGCCCGCCGGAACGGGGAGGTGGACGTCGTCTTCATCAACAACCGAACGTGTGACCGAGTACGGAGGTGCTGCCCGTTCGTGGCGCCGGAACCGATCGTGATCAAGATCTTCTACGCGCTTTTGCAAGCGGCAAGTGAACGTCTACCGCAGCAACAAGAGCCTCATCTTGTAGGCTTTGGAATCTCTTCAAGGGTGAGACTCGATACCCCCTCGTTGCTACCGTCTTCTAGATTGCATCTTGGCTTGGATTGCGTGTTTGCGGTAGGAAATTTTTTGTTTTCTATGCAACGTTATCCTACAACATGATGCCCTTCAATTTTGCACTTGAAGCAAACAATCTTGGCCGGGTCTTTGACTTGTACTTGGCCCTTCTTCTTGTTGATCATGTTGTTGTTGTTGTTGGACTTGTTCTTGTTGTTGGATTTGAATCCAAGTCCACTCTTGTCATTGGGGGATTGTTGCACACTTAACATCGTGTCAAGTTTGCATTTCCCTTCATGACTCTTTACCAAGTCGGTCTTCAAGGAAGTGACTTGGGCCTTGAGCTCTTTGATTTCCTCTACATGGTTAGTAACAACACAAGTACTAGAGGAAGTAGAACCTTCATTGTTAGAGAAACAAGGCAAGGAAGATAATTCATCACAAGATTTAGCAATACTATGAGTGGATGAATTACTAGGACTAGCACATGGCAATATAGCTTTTTGGGTAGTAGTGCTAGTATCCACATGAGGCTCACAAGGTGTTGCCTTTGATATGATAGCCTCATGAGCTAACTTTAGCCTATCATGGGAGGCTAGAAGATCCTCATGGGAGCTAGAAAGCTTTCCATGATTTTCTTCCAATTTCCCATAATTGCTAGTTAGCAATTCAAGTTGAGCCCTTAGCTCAACATTCTCCTTCAAGATAGATGCTTCACAAGAAGTAGAGTTAGTAGCACAAGCATCATCACAAGACATATTAAGAAGAGAGGATAACATAGCATGCTCTTTTAAATAGGAAGCTTGAAGTTGCTCATGGGACTTGGTGAGGATAGAGTGTTCGCTCTCCAAGACCTTGTGGGCCTTGTCTAGATCATCTAGATCCTTAACAAGTTTATCATGACCAACACCAACTTTGGGATTTTCCTTTTTAAGCATTTTTACTTGAGCTTTAGCATGGTCTCTTTCCTTAGTGAGTTTAGAAACTATTTCATTTTGAGACACTTCAAGGGTTTCAAGTTGATCTTCAAGAGAGGCTATGGTCTCTTGTTCTTCTTCAAGGTCATTCTTTAGAGATGCTACATCATTGGCATACTCTCGTTCAAGAGCACCCTTTTTATCAATGGTGTTCTCATGCATCCAAATAAGTTTTTGGCTCTCAATAGCGGTAGTCAAGATTTCAAAGAAGTGAGTGCTAGCAATTTTATCTTTGCAAATAACCTTGAATATGCTCTTACCTTTATCGCGTAGAGAGACTACCCAATCCTCTTCTTCATATTCATCCTCATCCTTATCCCCATGAGAAGTATGAGGTTCCATGGAAGGAGATACCGTGGAACCCTTGGCCATAAGGCACATATGAGAACCGTGAGATAAAGATGAGGAGTTACTTGAGGCTCCTTTCAAGATCTTGTCTTGACCAATAGAATCTTTGGTTTCCTCTACAATGTTAGCCACACAACAACTAGAGGAAATAGAGGCATTTTTATCATGGCCACACGACAAATAAAGCATATCATCATGAGATTTATTCAAGCAACTTACACATGATATGCAAGGACTATCAACACAAGCATGTAAATCATTTCTAGTGCTAGATGTGTTTAAGTCCGAAGATGAAGCATTGCAATGAGATAGAGATGAGGAATCATCAATAGTAAGCTCAATCTCAATATTGCAATTTTCATCACCACTCACCATATCATTACCTTGTGTCTTACCACACTTTGGTGAAGTGGATGAAGATGAGAACTCATCACGGCCGGAAGTGGAAGCAATACAATCATCCTTAATAATATTGGACACATCATATTTGTCTTGAAGCTTTGTCCATAATTCATGAGAGCTCCCAAAAGGCATGATTGACGAAGTAACTACATTGCTCACAACAATGGAAAACACATGAGAAGCAAGAGCATCGAGGCAAGAGTTTTCTCCTCCTCAAGAGATAAATTTTGAGGATCCTTAGGAGAAGAAAAACCCATGCCAAGAAATCGCTCCATGTCCGGGGACATACCCCGTAAGATTTTAAGCACATAAATTTTCCATAGATCATAATTTGTGCCATCAAATATAAACAAGTTATTGTGCGCTAATCCCCTAACCGACATCTTTACTCTCAAGGCGGTGAAGCCTAAGAATGAGAGACCTTGCTGCGATACCAATTGAAAGGACACGGATGTCGCCTAGAGGGGGGTGAATAGGCGATTTAAAACTTTTACGAGATGGGCTTAACAAATGCGGAATAAAACTAGCGTTTACTTTGTCAAGCCCAAAGCCTATATACTATGGTTCACCTATGTGCACCAACAACTTATTCTAAGCAAGAGTTCACCTATGTGCACCAACAACTTATGCTAAGCAATACAAGCAAGTATGTGATAGCAAGATATATATAACTTCAAGCACGATGGCTATCACAAGGTAAAGTGCATAAGTAAAGAGCTCGGGTATAGAGATAACCGAGGCATGCGGGAGACGATGATTTATCCCGGAGTTCACACTCTTGCGAGTGCTAATCTCCGGTGGAGAGGTGCGGTTGCTTAGTGCTCCCGAACGCCACAAGAGGCTCACCTTGAGGTGTGGTTGCTCGATGCACACCAACGCCACAAAGGCCTCACCCCAAGATGCGGTACTCACACCACACACCGAACGCCACGAAGGCGCCTCACCTAAATCTTCGGTGACCCTCGCCACAAAGGCCTAGGTCACGGTTCCACTAAGGGATTTCCTTCGAGGCGGAAACCGGGCCTTACACAAAGATTGGGGCACACATCCACAACTTAATTGGAGGCTCCCAACAAATCGCCACAAAGGCCTAGAATCCGTCTAGGGTTCCAAGAACCCAAGAGTAACAACCTTCTTGCTTTCACCACCACGAATCACCGTGGAGAACTCAAACCGATGCACCAAATGCAATGGCAAGAACACCACAAAGATGCTCAAGTCCTTCTCTCTCAAATTCCAACAAAGCTACAAAAGCTATTGGGGGAATAAGAGAGGAAGAACAAATAAGAGGAGGAACACCAAATATCTCCAAGATCTAGATCTAGTGGATTCCCCTCACAAAGAGAGGGATTTTATTGGTAGCAATGTAGATCTAGATCTCCTCTTCCTTTTCCCTCAAAAAGATTCAAGAAGCATAGGAGGAGTAGAGGGAAAGGGAAGCTCTCAAGGTCAACAATGGTGGAGAGCACAAAGGGGAAGAGGTAGCTGCCCAAGGAGGAAGAAGGGGGCTTAAATACCCCCTCCCATCGAAATATGACCGTTTGGGTCAGCTCGGGCCGGATTTTCCGGGCCGGATATTTGCAAAATATCCGGGCCCCGAAAAACGGCTAAGGACCATGAGAAAACATGCCCCTGGATGGGGGCCGGACATTTGGCCGGATATTTGCCCGGATTTGTCCAAAAACCGGATTTTTCCGGGGGGCCGGATTATCCGCCCCAAACTTGGGCCGGAATATCCGCCCCCCTGAAAACTGGCAGAAACATCAAACTGAAACGGGCATAACTTTAGCATCCGGACTCCGATTTTGATGATCTTGGGCTTGTTTTAAAGCTAGGAACAAGCTCTACAAGATCATGCAGGAAACCATCATAGTCCAACAAGGGAGGATAGAAACAAATGATGAAAGGTTTGATCTATCTAAAAAAGACATACCGGTAAAACCTCCAATCTTGAAAATGCAACAAGTTATCTATGCAAAATCCGTTTTCGATGAACTAGAGCTTGTCATGAGAATAAGCACAAGGTCTAAAACATCACATGGATAAGGTCCAAATAACAACCAAGAAAGATGATGCAATGATGCAAAGGTTTGAGCTCTCTCCGAACGATACGATCGAGTTACTCACTCGAGAGCCCTCTTGATAGTACGGCAACTAAACTATAAACCGGTCTCCAACTACACTATGAGACCGGTGAGAAAGAAACCCTATCAAGAGCAAACCTTATACTTGCGCATTCCACTTGAGCTTGATGACGATGATCTTGACCTCAACAAGATGGAACGCCTTTCTTGCTTGTGCTTGCTTGACGAAGTCTTGTAGATTGCTCCCCCATAAACCACCATGGGAGAGCTTCTTCTTCGGCGCATCTTCGCATAACCATGACCACCATGTGGATTGCTCCCCCATAATCCACCATGGGAGAGCTTCTTCTTCGACGCATCTTCACATATCCATGATCACCATATGGATGGCAAGACTCAAGCAAAGGATCTCTTCGAGATGGCTCATCTTGAACTTTCACATCATTTCTCCATGGCAAGCTTCAAGCTTATGAACTCTTCGAGTTGGCTCATCTTGAACTTGCACTACATTTCTTCATTCTTCATCATGTTGATGTCTTGAAGTAACTTGAGGGCTCACTTCATCTTCATATTCAAGACATACTTGACACTTGATATCCTTCATCAATTTCTTCTTATTGCAACCTTGAAGCCAACATATGGTTCAAGAATTGCCTATGGACAACTCCTACAAATATAACTCAATGCAAACATTAGTCCATAGGGATTGTCATTAATTACCAAAATCACACATGGGGGCTCCATGCACTTTCAGCTACCTTCTATGAGTACCGGGGAAGGACCAAGTTCCACCCAAGTGGAGCCATCTACACCACAAGGCCAAGCTTCTTCCGTTGATCTTACAAATGCAAGCCAACCTCTACCACAACCTCAAGTTCAACCTCAACATCAACAACAACAAAGTACAAGCTCACCTCAACAAGCTCAAGAACAACATTCACCACAAGCTCATCTACAACAACAACCGACATCAAGTGACCAAGTCCAAGCTTCAAGTTCTTCTACGAATGGTTCGGGGATGATCTTTATGGACAATACCATTCCTAGTACCCCCGAGTCATCCGGATCTCATGATGATGATGCCCACTTCAACAACAATGAAGGTCAAGGCGAGGACCTAAACCGTGATGAAAGCCAAGAGGACCCACAAGAATCTACTCCTTTAGCCGTCACTCGCCGTGAAGATCCTATTGCAAGACACTTGCGCCTCATGTCCCATTCTTTGAGTAATGTCATTGGTGATCTAAAGAGCAAAGTAACCACCCGGAGGCAACTAGCAAACTTTTGTGAGCACCACGCCTTTGTCTCTATGGTGGAACCACTCAAAGTTAATGAAGCTCTTGAAGATCCCGATTGGTTGAATGCAATGCAAGAGGAACTCAACAACTTCAAGAGGAACGATGTGTGGACTCTCATGAAGCGACCCGATCATTGCCGCAATGTTATCGGCACCAAATGGGTCTTCAAGAACAAGCAAGATGAACATGGCATAGTCATCCGCAACAAAGCAAGATTGGTGGCACAAGGCTATTCTCAAGTCGAAGGCGTGGACTTTGGTGAAACCTTTGCACCGTTGCAAGGCTTGAGTCCATCCGTATCCTTTTGGCCTTTGCCTCTCATCATGGCTTCAAGTTGCAACAAATGGATGTTAAGAGTGCTTTTTCTTAATGGTCCTCTACATGAGGAGGTGTATGTGAAGCAACCCCCGGGATTTGAGGACCCCTGATGGCGTGTAAGACACACGTCCGTTGGGAACCCCAAGATGAAGGTGTGATGCATACAGCAGCAAGTTTTCCCTCAGTAAGAAACCAAGGTTTATCGAACCAGTAGGAGCCAAGAAGCACGTTGAAGGTTGATGGCGGCGGAGTGTAGTGTGGCGCAACACCAGGGATTCCAGTGCCAACGTGGAACCTGCACAACACAATCACAAAACTTTGCCCCAACGTAACAGTGAGGTTGTCAATCTCACCGGCTTGCTGTAAACAAAGGATTAGATGTATTGTGTGGAAGATGATGATTGTTTGCGAAGAACAGTAAAGAACAATTGCGATAGATTGTATTTCAGATGTAAAGAATAGGACCGGGGTCCACAGTTCACTAGTGGTGTCTCTCCCATAAGATAAGCGAGATGTTGGGTGAACAAATTACGGTTGGGCAATTGACAAATAAAGAAGGCATAACAATGCACATACATATATCATGATGAGTACTATGAGATTTAATCGGGGCATTACGACAAAGTACACGGACCGCTATCCGAGCATGCATCTATGCCTAAAAGGTCCACTTTCGAGGTTATCATCCGAACCCCTTCCGGTATTAAGTTGTAAACAACGAGACAATTGCATTAAGTATGGTGCGTAATGTAATCAACACAAATATCCTTAGACAAAGCATCGATGTTTTATCCCTAGTGGCAACGAGCACATCCACAACCTTAGAACTTTCCGTCACTTGTCCCGGATTTAATGGAGGCATGAACCCACTATCGAGCATAAATACCCCCTCTTGGAGTCACAAGTATCAACTTGGCCAGAGCCTCTACTAGCAACGGAGAGCATGCAAGAACATAAATAACATATATGATAGATTGATAATCAACTTGACATAGTATTCAATATTCATCGGATCCCAACAAACACAACATGTAGAATTACAGATAGATGATCTTGATCATGATAGGCAGCTCACAAGATCTAACATGATAGCACAATGAGGAGAACACAACCATCTAGCTACTGCTATGGACCCATAGTCCAGGGGTGGACTACTCACACATCAATCCGGAGGCGATCATGGCGATGAAGAGACCTCCGGGAGATGATTCCCCTCTCCGGCGAGGGTGCCGGAGGCGATCTCCTGAATCCCCGAGATGGGATTGGCGGCGGCGGCGTCTCTGGAAGGTTTTCCGTATCGTGGCTCTCGGTACTGGGGGTTTCGCGACGAAGACTTTAAGTAGGCGGAAGGGCAGGTCAAGGGGCGTCACGAGGGGCCCACACAACAGGGCCCCGCGGCCAGGGCCCAGGTCGCGCCGCCCTGGTGTGTCGCCACCTCATGGCCCCACTTCGTTTCCTCTCCGGTCTTCTGGAAGCTTCGTGCAAAAATAGGACCCTGTGCGTTGATTTCGTCCAATTCCGAGAATATTTCCTTACTAGGATTTCTGAAACCAAAAACAGGAGAAAACGACGAAGCGGCTCTTCGGCATCTCGTCAATAGGTTAGTGCCGGAAAATGCATAATAATGACATATAATGTGTATAAAACATGTGAGTATCATCATAAAAGTAGCATGGAACATAAGAAATTATAGATACGTTTGAGACGTATCAAGCATCCCCAAGCTTAGTTCCTACTCGCCCTCGAGTAGGTAAACGATAACAAAGATAATTTCTGAAGTGACATGCTATCATAATCTTGATCATACTATTGTAAAGCATATGAGAGGAATGCAGCGATTCGAAGCAATGATGAAGATAATGAGTAAACAAATGAATCATATAGCAAAGACTTTTCATGAATAATACTTTCAAGACAAGCATCAATAAGACTTGCATAAGAGTTACTCATAAAGCAATAAATTCAAAGTAAAGGCATTGAAGCAACACAAAGGAAGATATAAGTTTCAGCAGTTGCTTTCAACTTCAACATGTATATCTCATGGATAATTGTCAACACAAAGCAATATAACAAGTGCAATAAGTAAACATGTAAGAATCAATGCACACAGTTGATACAAGTGTTTGCTTCTGGGATAGAAAGGAATAGGCAAACTGACTCAACAATAAAGTAGAAGATAGGCCCTTCGCAGAGGGAAGCATTGATTACTATATTTGTGCTAGAGCTTTTCATTTTGAAAACAAGAAACAATTTTGTCAACGGTAGTAATAAAGCATATGTGTTATGTATAAGATGTCCTATAAGTTGCAAGCCTCATGCATAGTATACCAATAGTGCTCGCACCTTGTCCTAATTAGCTTGGATTAACACGGATTATCATTGCATAGCATATGTTTCAACCAAGTGTCACAAAGGGGTACCTCTATGCCGCTCTGTACAAAGGTCTAAGGAGAAAGCTCGCATTGGATTTCTCGCTTTTGATTATTCTCAACTTAGACATCCATACCGGGACAACATAGAAAACAGATAATGGACTCCTCTTTAATGCATAAGCATTCAACAACAATTAATATTCTCATAAGAGATTGAGGATTAGTTGTCCACACTGAAACTTCCACCATGGATCATGGCTTTAGTTAGCGGCCCAATGTTCTTCTCTAACAGTATGTGTACTCAAACCATTTGATCATGAAAATCTCCCTTACTTCAGACAAGACGAACATGCATAGCAACTCACATGATATTCAACAAAGGTAAAAGAGTTGATGGCGTCCCCAGAAACATGGTTACCGCTCAACAAGCAACTTATTAAGAAATAAAACACATAAGTACATATTCTTCACCACAATAGTTGTTAAGCTATTTTTCCCATGAGCTATATATTGCAAAGACAAAGAATAGAAATTTTAAAGGTAGCACTCAAGTAATTTACTTTGGAATGGCGGAGAAATACCATGTGGTAGGTAGGTATGGTGGACACAAATGGCATGGTTATTGGCTCAAGGATTTGGATGCACGAGAAGAATTCCTCTCAATACAAGGCTAGGCTAGCAAGGTTGTTTGAAGCAAACTCAAGTATAAAAGGTGCAGCAAAGCTCACATATGAACATATTGTAACTATTATAAGACTTTATATTGTCTCCTTGTTGTTCAAACACCTCAACCATAAAATATCTAGACTCTAGAGATCAATCATGCAAACCAAATTTTAACAAGCTCTATGTAGTTATTCATTAATGGGTGCAAGGTACATGATGCAAGAGCTTAAACATGATCTATATGAGCACAACAATTGCCAAGTATCAAATTATTCAAGACATTATACATTTTACCACATGCGGCATTTTCCGTTTCCAACCATATAACAATGAATGAAATAGTTCAAATTTCGCAATGAACCTTAAAGATAAAGCTAAGAACATATGTGTTCATATGAAACAGCGGAGCGTGTCTCTCTCCCAATCAAAGAATGCTAGGATCCGATTTATTCAAACAAAACAAAAATAAAAACAAACAGACGCTCCAAGTAAAGCACATAAGATGTGACGGAATAAAAATATAGTTTCACTAGAGGAACCTGATAAGTTGTCGATGAAGAAGGGATGCCTTGGGCATCCCCAAGCTTAGACGCTTGAGTCTTCTTAAAATATGCAGGGATGAACCACGGGGGTATCCCCAAGCTTCGACTTTTCACTCTTCTTGATCATATTGTATCATCCTCCTCTCTTGACCCTTCAAAACTTCCTCCACACCAAACTCAAAACAAACTCATTAGAGGGTCAGTGCATAATTCATATATTCAGAGGTGACATAATCATTTTTAACACTTCTGGACATTGCTCAAAGCTACTGAAAGTTAATGGAACAAAGAAATCCATCAAACATAGCAAAACGAGGCAATGCGAAATAAAAGGCAGAATGTGTCAAAACGGAACAGTTCGTAAAGACGAATTTTAAAGAGGCACCAGACTTGCTCAGATGAAAATGCCCAAATTGAATGAAAGTTGCGTACATATCCGAGGATCACGCACGTAAATTGGCAGATTTTTTTAAATTTTCTACGAGATTGCTGCTCAAATTCGTGACGAGCAAGAAATCTGTTTACGCGCGAGTAATCCAAATCTAGTATTGACTTTACTATCAAAGACTTTACTTGCCACAACAATGCAATAAAATAAAGATAAGGAGAGGTTGCTACAGTAGTAACAACTTCCAAGACTCAAATATAAAACAAAGTGCAGAAGTAAAATAATGGGTTGTCTCCCATAAGCGCTTTTCTTTAACGCCTTTCAGCTAGGCGTAGAAAGTGTGTATCAAGTATTATCAAGAGATGAAGCATCAACAGCATAATTTGTTCTAATAATAGAATCATAAGGTAACTTTATTATCTTTCTAGGGAAGTGTTCCATACCTTTCTTGAGAGGAAATTGATATTTAATATTACCTTCCTTCATATCAATGGTAGCACCAACAGTTCGAAAAAAAGGTCTTCCCAATATAATGGGACAAGGTGCATTGCATTCAATATCCAAGACAATAAAATCAACGGGGACAAAGTTATTGTTAACCATAATGCGAACATTATTAATCCTCCCCAAAGGTTTCTTTATAGCATTATCAACAAGATTAACATCCAAATAACAATTTTTCAATGGTGGCAAGTCAAGCATATCATAAATTTTCTTAGGCATAACAGAAATACTTGCACCAAGATCACATAAAGCATTACAATCAAAATCATTGACCCTCATCTTAATGATGGACTCCCAACCATCTTCCAACTTCCTAGGAATAGAGGTTTCAAGTTTTAGTTTCTCTTCTCTAGCTTTTATGAGAACATTTGTGATATGTTTTGTAAAGGCCAGATTTATAGCACTAGCATTAGGACTTTTAGCAAGTTTTTGTAAGAACTTTATAACTTCAGAGATGTGACAATCATCAAAGTCTAAACCATTATGATCTACAGCAATGGAATCATTGTCCCCAATATTTTGAAAAATTTCAGCAGTTTTAGCAGTTTCAGGCAATTTTGCACGCTTTGCACTAGGAGTAGTAACATTGCCAACACCAATTATTTTACCATTGATAGTAGGAGGTGTAGCAACATGTGAATCATTAACATTACTAGTGGTGGTAATAGTCCAAACTTTAGCTACATTATTCTCTTTAGCTAGTTTTTCGTTTTCTTCTCTTTCCCACCTAGCATGCAATTCGGCCATCAATCTAATATTCTCATTAATTCGAACTTGGATGGCATTTGCTGTAATAACAATCTTATTTTCAATATCCTTATTAGGCATAACTTTCAATTTTAAAAGATCAACATCAGAGGCAAGTCTATCAACCTTAGAAGCAAGAATATCAATTTTATCAAGCTTTTCCTCAACATGATTTGTTAAAAGCGGTTTGTGTACTAATAAATTCTTTAAGCATGGCTTCAAGACCAGGGGGTACATTCCTATTATTGTTGTAAGAATTCCCATAAGAATTACCATAACTATTACCATTAGCGAGAGGGATATGGCCTATAGTTGTTACCGGAATTATTCCTATAAGCATTGTTGTTGAAATTATTACTTTTAATGAAATTCACATCAACATGTTCTTCTTGGGCAACCAATGAAGCTAAAGGAACATTATTAGGATCAATATTAGATCTACCATTCACAAGCATAGACATAATAGCATCAATCTTATCACTCAAGGAGGAGGTTTCTTCAACAAAATTTACCTTCTTACCTTGTGGAGCTCTTTCCGTGTGCCATTCAGAGTAATTTGTCATCATATCATCAAGAAGCTTTGTTGCCGCCCCCAACGTGATGGACATAAAAGTACCTCCAGCAGCTGAATCCAATAGGTTACGCGAAGAAAAATTCAATCCTGCATAAAAGGTTTGGATGATCATCCAAGTAGTCAGTCCATGGGTTCGGCAATTCTTTACCAAAGATTTCATTCTCTCCCATGCTTGAGCAACATGTTCATTATCTAATTGCTTAAAATTCATTATGCTACTTCTCAAAGATATAATTTTAGCGGGAGGATAATATCTACCAATAAAAGCATCCTTACATTTAGTCCATGAATCAATATTATTTCTAGGCAGAGATAGCAACCAATCTTTAGCTCTTCCTCTTAAGGAGAAAGGAAACAATTTTAATTTTATAATGTCCCCATCTACATCCTTATACTTTTGCATTTCACATAGTTCAACAAAATTATTAAGATGGGCAACGAGCATCATCGGAACTAACACCGGAAAATTGCTCTCTCATAACAAGATTTAGTAAAGCGAGGTTTAATTTCAAAGAATTCTGCTGTAGTGGCAGGTGGAGCAACAGGTGTGCATAAGAAATCATTATTATTTGTGCTAGTGAAGTCACACAACTTAGTATTCTCAACGGTACCCATTTTAGCAGTAGTAAATAAAGCAAACTAAATAAAGTAAATGCAAGTAACTATTTTTTTTGTGTTTTTGATATAGAGAACAAGACAGTAAATAAAGTAAATGCAAGTAAATGCAAGTAACTAATTTTTTTGTGTTTTTGATATAGAGAGCAAACAAAGCAGTAAATAAAATAAAGCAAGACAAAAACAAAGTAAAGAGATTGGATGTGGGAGACTTCCCTTGCAGCGTGTCTTGATCTCCCCGGCAACGGCGCCAGAAAAAATGCTTGATAGCGTGTAAGACACACGTCCGTTGGGAACCCCAAGAGGAAGGTGTGATGCGTACAGCGGCAAGTTTTCCCTCAGTAAGAAACCAAGGTTTATCGAACCAGTAGGAGCCAAGAATCACGTTGAAGGTTGATGGCGGCGGAGTGTAGTGCGGCGCAACACCAGGGATTCCGGTGCCAACGTGGAACCTGCACAACACAATCACAGAACTTTGCCCCAACGTAACAGTGAGGTTGTCAATCTCACCGGCTTGCTTGTAAACAAAGGATTAGATGTATTGTGTGGAAGATGATGATTGTTTGCGAAGAACGAGTAAAGAACAATTGCAGTAGATTGTATTTCGGATGTAAAGAATAGGACCGGGGTCCACAGTTCACTAGTGGTGTCTCTCCCATAAGATAAGCGAGATGTTGGGTGAACAAATTACGGTTGGGCAATTGACAAATAAAGAAGGCATAACAATGCACATACATATAGCATGATGAGTACTATGAGATTTAATCGGGGCATTACGACAAAGTACACGGACCGCTATCCAGCATGCATCTATGCCTAAAAAGTCCACTTTCGGGTTATCATCCGAACCCCTTCCGGTATTAAGTTGTAAACAACGAGACAATTGCATTAAGTATGGTGCGTAATGTAATCAACACAAATATCCTTAGACAAAGCATCGATGTTTTATCCCTAGTGGCAACATCACATCCACAACCTTAGAACTTTACGTCACTTGTCCCAGATTTAATGGAGGCATGAACCCACTATCGAGCATAAATACCCCCTCTTGGAGTCACAAGTATCAACTTGGCCGAGCCTCTACTAGCAACGGAGAGCATGCAAGAACATAAATAACATATATGATAGATTGATAATCAACTTGACATAGTATTCAATATTCATCGGATCCCAACAAACACAACATGTAGAATTACAGATAGATGATCTTGATCATGATAGGCAGCTCACAAGATCTAACATGATAGCACAATGAGGAGAAGACAACCATCTAGCTACTGCTATGGACCCATAGTCCAGGGGTGGACTACTCACACATCAATCCGGAGGCGATCATGGCGATGAAGAGACCTCCGGGAGATGATTCCCCTCTCCGGCAGGGTGCCGGAGGCGATCTCCTGAATCCCCCGAGATGGGATTGGCGGCGGCGGCGTCTCTAGAAGGTTTTCCGTATCGTGGCTCTCGGTACTGGGGGTTTCGCGACGAAGACTTTAAGTAGGCGGAAGGGCTGGTCAAGGGGCGTCACGAGGGGCCCACACAACAGGGCCGCGTGGCCAGGGCCCAGGCCGCGCCGCCCTGGTGTGTCGCCACCTCGTGGCCCCACTTCGTTTCCTCTCCGGTCTTCTGGAAGCTTCATGCAAAAATAGGACCCTGGGCGTTGATTTCGTCCAATTCCGAGAATATTTCCTTACTAGAATTTCTGAAACCAAAAACAGCAGAAAACAGCAACTGGCTCTTCGGCATCTCGTCAATAGGTTAGTGCCGGAAAATGCATAATATTGACATATAATGTGTATAAAACATGTGAGTATCATCATAAAAGTAGCATGGAACATAAGAAATTATAGATACGTTTGAGACGTATCAACCCCATTTTCCCGGACCATGTCTTCAAGCTCAAAAAGGCCCTATATGGACTCAAGCAAGCTCCTAGAGCTTGGTATGAGCATCTAAAGGAGTTGCTTGAAGACCGTGGTTTCGAAGTGGGGAAAATCGATCCCACTCTTTTTACTAAGAAAGTCAATGGGGAGCTTTTCGTATGCCAACTCTATGTAGATGACATCATATTTGGCTCGACTAACACAAAATTCAATGATGAGTTTGCTGTGTTGATGACAAATAGGTTTGAGATGTCAATGATGGGTGAACTCAAGTACTTCCTCGGGTTTGAGATCAAGCAAATGGGACAAGGCACCTTCATAAATCAAGCAAAGTATCTCCAAGACATGCTCAAGCGCTTCGACATGAAGGACGCCAAGGGGATTGGAACTCCAATGCATCTCAAGTGTCAACTCTCTCTTGACGAGACCGGCAAGGCGGTGGATCCCAAGCTCTACCGTTCGATGATAGGTTCGCTTCTTTACCTTTGTGCCTCTCGCCCGGATATAATGTTAAGCGTTGGTATGTGTGCACGATTTCAAGCAAGCCCGAAGGAAAGCCACGTTGTGACGGTCAAAAGGATCTTTCGATATTTAGTTGATACCCCACACTTTGGACTATGGTACCCAAGGGACACAGACTTTGCTTTAGTTGGCTTCACCGACTCCGATTGGGCGGGCGACAAGGTTGATAGGAAGTCTACATCCGGAGCTTGTCACTTTCTTGGAAGATCCTTGGTGTGTTGGTCCTCGAAGAAGCAAAATTGTGTCTCCGTCTCCACCGCGGAAGCCGAGTATGTTGCCGCGGCAAGTAGTTGTGCTCAAATCTTGTGGATGAGGCAAACCTTGCGGGATTATGGACTCGAGTATAGCAAGGTGCCTCTTTTATGTGACAATGAGAGCGCAATCAAGATCGCCTACAATCTGGTTCTTCATGGCAAGACGAAGCACATTGAGATAAGGAACCACTTCATCCGGGACCACATTGCACGTGGAGATATTGTTCTATCCTTCATTGGCACCAAGGAGCAATTGGCGGACATCTTCACGAAGCCTTTGGACGAGAAGTGTTTCATTGAGTTGAGGCATGAGCTAAATATCATTGATCCATCGAACTTTGCTTGACCGTCGTGCGCACATACCACTCTCAAACTATATATCTAGATGAAAGGCACGCATGAACATAGGGGGAGTGCGGTTTAAACTTATTGAGCTATCCCTCCCCCCATAATGCATAAAGAAATCCAAAACATATGCTATTTGTCAAATAAGTGACTAATGAGCTTCATGTTGAGTTGTAGTCCGTGAGTCCTAGATACATCTACGCGACCTCACACTACTATGCTCTTACACGGTGGCTTCGGCCACCAACCTCCTCCATGAGGAGTTTTTCGGTTCTTTGTGTTTCTTTGTGTCTTTCTTTTTGTCCTTCTTCTTTGCTATCTTTTTCTTCATGTTTTTGGAGAACCTCATTCAAGCTTGTTTTCCCTTTTGGTTTTTGCAAGCTTGGTTGTATGTTCTTTTTCTCCATCCTTCTAGTTTCTTTACCCTCCTTTTTGGTGTTCCGATGCCAAAGGGGGAGAAGTTCCTATGTGGATGGGGACCTTTGTTGTTTGTAGCCTTGTGATCCTAGTTGCTTATCTTGTCTTGTGGCTACATCAACAACTCTATGGAGGTATCTTACGGTGAGTTTGGGTATTCTCAAGGCTATGGTATGATAACTTCACCCAAATCTCCTTACATGATCTTATGTTGCCTCCATATTGTGCATATGCTATTTGAACATGTCAATTATCCGTGTTGCATATGTGCTTGGTTTGTAAAATCTAGGGGGAGTGATGCCTCTAGAACATGTGTATTTGTATTCAAATACATATTCATAATATGCACATGTTTAGGGGGAGCTCCGTCGAGCTTTTGCAAATCTAAGTATCTCATCATAATATCATATGTTATTGTAAAGTCTTGTGTTGTCATGAAACACCAAAAAGGGCGAGATTGAAAGAGCAAAGTCTAAACCCCGGGTTTTGTGTGTTTGATGACAACACTTGAGTAATCTCACCGTGTGCTTTGAGTATCATTGTTAGATTTGCAAGTACACGGTGACCTCGCTGGACACATCAAGATCGGAAGACTGAAGCGTAGTTTATAGGTTTTCTGGTTTTGTGTGTGTATCGCGAGGTGACATGGCTGGAGAGAAAAAGGGGAGAAAACTAGTTTTAGCCAGGCCGGTACTACCGGTACCTCTAGCGGTAGTACCGCTACCTCTATAGGTACTGCCACATGGTACCGCTCTGAGTTCTGTGCTGATTTTGACCCAGAATACGAGTTGCGGTACCTCTGCAGTACCTGGAGTGGTAGTACCGCTCACGGTACCGCCCGAGTGCCGTAACTCGTTACGGCGGTACCGCTGCGGTACCGCTCCGGTACCGCTTCGAGTCCAGTAAGGTTTGGACACTGTTGCGGTACCTCGAGCGGTAGTACCGCTCTGCGTCCACGTGGACCAGATCTGGGATTTCGAACTCAGAGCGGTAGTACCGCTTCCCAAAAGCGGTAGTACCGCTTAGGCGAACACTGGACATAACGGTTGGATTTGGAGGAGCCTATTTAAGGGCCCCTTCTTCCCCAACTCGATTTTATCTCTCCTCTCTCTCTCTCCTCCATTGTTGCTGAGCTTAATCTTTGAGGATCTCCCCAACCATCCAACCAAATCTTGCCCAAATTTTGAGGAGTGGTGGAGGAGACCCCGATCTATAGTTCTACCAAGAGAGATTTCACCAATACTTGCTATTCCTTAGTGGATCTTGGTGTTAGGGTTCCTATTGTGGGACATTGGAGGAAGTGCATCCATGGAGGCTAGCTTGGTGTTGTACTAGCTCCATGGGTTGTTGGGAGCCTCCTTGTGGTGTGGAGCTGGCCCCAACCTTGTGAAGGAATCACCACCTCGACCGGTGCCTTAGTGGAGAAGGGGGAGCACCTTCGTGGAGCTCTCTCGAGGAAGAAGGTGAGGCCTTCCTTCGTGGTGTGGCCGTCTAGCCTCTTGTGTGAGGCTAGTACCTCCTCAACGCAGACGTACTCCCTTTTGTGGGAGGAACTACGGGAAACAAACCTCGCCTCGTCTCCGCGCCCTCCGGTTGTCCCGCTCCTTACTCTTACTATCTTGTGTTGTTCCTTTGCTTGTTGCACTTGTTCTAGGATCATTGTAGGATCACCAACACCACTAAAGCAATCACCTTTACCTTCCGTTGCACTAAAATTGAAAAAGCTTAAAACTTGACGTAGCAACCATTCACCCCCCCTCTTGTTCGCTATGATCCATTCAGATGTCTTTGTCCACCCTCTCGATTCCCCCAATAATCGCACGCATTGGATACAACTCTCGAATGTCATCTCCTCTGATATGTCTCCGATCCAAGTGTCATTCTCCAATGCCTGGGCCACCAGTCTCGTGTTCTTTTTCCTGGTATTTACCATCGCTACCAGAACTGGCGCAATCTCTTCTGCCATGCGGCGTAGATCCAGCGATCTCTCCAAAATAAGGTTACGACCCCATCTCCAACTGAGAAAAGCGCTAGGCTCTGAAAAACCTGATGCGCCTCAACATCTTGGATCACCGGCAATCTTTGCCATGGCTTGGTCTGATCCATGAGCCTGAGCCAAACCCACCTAACGCGCAATGCCAAGCCTTGCAAGTGCAGGTCCTTTACCCCCAAGCCTCCATATCTGCGCGGCTTGCAAACGCCTTCCCATGCGACCAAGCATTGCCCTCCATTGACCTCCCTTTTTTCGGCCTAGAAAAATCCCCGTATCCATCGGGTGATCTCCTCAAGCAACCATGTCGGTGCCTCTGCAACCAGCATTTGATGGACTGCCCTTGCGGCTATCGCATGATTCACCAGGACAAGTCTCCCTGATCTTTCCATGAGCCCTTTCTGCCAAGCTGGCACGCAGTTGATTACCTGATCTGCCATTGCGCTTTTGTGAGTGGTCTGAGAGCTAGCTGTAGCCCCAGATATCTGATGGGAAATTGCGCCATGTCACATCCCAACTCCGTTGTGATCCTCTCCTCATCTTCATCGAAGTTCCTGATTAGCGTTGCAGCCGTTTTTCGGTAATTAACTCCAAAGATCAACAATATCCTCTTTGTCGCATGCAATTACCGGGGCTGAGGTCTGAGGAACAAAACCACACCATCCAGGTATATTGACAACCTTTGCAGCGCCATATGGAAAGGAGCTTTCTGGCGCGCTGCTAGGGGTGGTCAAACATCCGACATGCCCCAAAACGTGGACGGAGATGCTCTAACGATACTCTTGCATTCACATTACCTCGCGTGTTGGGTTTAGTCAAAGTACATATTTGTAAAGTTTGATCAAATATAGAAGAAAAATATCGATATTCATAATATCATATAATTGGGTAATAATATACGTTATTAAGATTTTTATACTGTATTTGCTGATACTTTTTTCCTAAATATTTGATCAAACTTTACAAAACTTGACTTTGACAAAACTTGTGAAGGGAGTGAGTAAATAAAGAGGACTAGTGGACTTTTCTGGGCATGGCAGCATCGAAGCTTACATTTGTGCTACCGAAACAATTAATGGTTCGGAATTTGAGGTTGCGGACATGCGGTAGTACAATGCTTTTGGGTTAGCCAGTGTTCTGAAATCTGAATATGATAGCTATGGTCTCTGACATTTTGATTTTGGGTTGCTATGAGGAGAAATAGTTTGCAACTGCAGTTCTCCGTTTCTCAACGTGACCTAATTTGCTCTTCTCATTTCTCAAGCTATTACAAACATACTATCCTGCAGATTCTTTTCACTCCTAGTAAAACAACAGCATCTCCATTAACCAGGGCTATATTTAGTCAAGCTGCCCCATGTTTCAAGCTTCACCGCAGCCTAGCACCAGTGACTGAGCAGAGCTCTCGCGGGGCGGCAGTAGTGGGCAAGGCCGCAAGGAGAGAGAAGAGAGGTGCTACACACACACGGAACGGAACCGAACCAAAACCAGTCAGAGGCCGAGCGAGCGAGCCCCCGGATTTCAAAAGGTTTTTACATCGCCATTTGTCCGTCCCGGCGTCCCGCGGGGAATCCCGATGCGGAAAAAACGCCAGCCGCAGCCTCCCCGCGCCGCCCACCCGTCGCTTGCCACCTTGCGCCCCCGCGGTTGGCCGCGCCCGCGCGCCCCCGCCACCGGCCCGCCGGGCGTTGGCTCCCCACCTGCGCCCGCTTCAGACCTCGCACGCCACTTGGCGCCGCGCCCCCGTCTCCGATTCTCCGCCACCCCGCCTATAAATGCGCCCCGCGCGGCACCAACCCTAGCCGCCGCCGCCGCATCCTCCTCCTCCCGTCCTCCCGTCGACATGGCCGGCGTCAGCGGCAAGCGCCGCTCCCCCTCCGGCGACGGAATGTTCGCGCCGCGGCCGCAGCTCGTCACCCGGAAGCGCAGGTCCGGCGGCCGCGTCAGGAGGCCGCCGGCGACCCGACCTGTGAGTGTCTCGGAACTCACGGACTCGCCCTAGCATTTACCTCTTGGTCCTTGGCTTGGCTCCTCCGTATATATTGATGATCTCCGTGGAGGCGGTGGTGGGCCGCGGTGGCGGGGCGGTGCGGTGGGCTGGAGGCCCAGGGGAAGGAGAAAGGGGGACTTTCCTTCCTCATCCTGCTCACAATGTTGCCGGATTTTTGAACTTTGGTTGATTGCGATCGAGGTGCTTGTAGCTCTTGACATTTTCGGTTGATTCGGAACTCCGATCCGTCGGAATTCTGCTTTTTTTTTTAATATAAGCGCATTGTTGCGAGTCTACCAGATCTCACCGGCTCACCGCAGTTGCCCTTTCGAATTCAGCGATCAGATTTCACCGGCCTAGCGTACGGATGTGTGTTTAGGTGTGAATGTGATCATCAATTAGACTATTTTTCTCAGGCGTCATGGCTATTCCAGGCTGTAGGTTATGTGACAAGGTAGTATGGTTGTTGTAGTGTTCTGTCGGATTTTGCAACGGTGATAGCCTTTCCCTGGATAGTTTTGGTCAGTCGTCATCACAAAGTAATTCTCTACTCCGTATATCTTGGGACTAACCAGAGTTAAGATGTCTTAATTAATTCACCTGCCGTCATGGGACACATGAATAGAATACGCCAATCTTGCGGTTTCAGGGTAACAAGAATACTTTTCTATTCGTTGCAAGTCCATAACTTAGTGGTTCACATGCATCACATTGCCAATGTAGTGATGTGCAATAATAGAATATCACACTGATGGCACTTAGTTTTTTGTTTCAAGAAATATAGGGAAGAACTCTGCCTACTTATGTAAATTATATAGAAGTTACACTAAGCATTAGTTGCAAGTGCATGATTTAGCCCATCACATACTGTAAACGTCACTTTCATCGACGTCGTTATGTGCACTGCACATTTTCTATGGCCAAACATGTTGTGTTATTGTTACTTCCAGGAGGCACTGCACAGTTGGTAGCAACTTTCCATACGTGTGCGTTTTCTCAGTAGCAGCCCAAAATTAGTAGGGAATAGCAGTACATGTCAGATAAACTCATAGATTTCATTCAAGTGAATATTTTCTTCTACACTGTCTATTCCAGAGCATGGGCCCAAAAATTAGTTATGTTACCAGTGTACTTATTGTCAGGGTGGTACTGGTACACCATCTGGTGTGAATTAACCAATAGTTTCCTGTTGAGCTAACTACAATCTGAAGGTGCTAGTTTTTGTTTCCATGTTTGATTTGGACTTTTTTGCTATGTGATACATCTACTGTTTCAAGTGGAAGTTAGAACAAATATCTCCCCTCTTCTTAAACTATTACCTCTGTTCCGAAATTACTTATGTAGCATCATTTCTGTTACTCCCTCTGATCCATAACAATACTAAGTCAGCGACACTTATTATGGATTGGAGGGAGTACTATTTATTATGATTGATACAACTGTTGTAGTGGTGTAGGAGGGCATTTGTAGTAGAATAATAGAACACTTGCTATTTACACTTCTATGATCAGCTAAATATTATGTTATTATGCATAATTACAATACAAGCAAGTGATCAGCTAAAGATTATATTATTCTGCATAATTACAATACAAACAAGAGCAGTGAAATCAATTGCAAATGGAGAGAACACTGTTGCAAATATGTCCTTTCTCCGTTCATAAGAACCGTTAGGTCACTGCCTTTGCTTTCTCCTATATAAATTACCTATTTGGAATAAACAGGAAGGAGTGCCTATTATATTGACAGTATAATGAACATAAAATAGAAATAAAGTTTAATACTTACAGAATAAAAAAGCAACAGGTAAAGTCCTAGCTGCACAGGGCACCTCGTCACTGATCATGCTCACCGCATGGTGGATATGGAAACATAGAAACGCTGCAGTCTTTGACAATGTGCGTCCTTCCGTGGCTTCCTTATTCGATGACTTCAGGACCGAGGCACGACAATGGGCAGACGCGGGGGCTCGGGGTCTTTGCCAGCTTCTCCCCTAGATTAGGTCTTTTGGGTTGAGTTGTATGGCGCGGTGTTGGTCCTTCTTTGGACTTGTAAATACAACTTCCTTTTTTATCAATGTATCGAAACGCAAGGCTTTTTCGTTTTCGTGAAAAAGTCCTAGCTGCACAAAAGGTTGCTTGCTGAGTAGCTTTGGCAGCAGTACAAGAAAACACGTCCTCCTTAATCTTTACTAGTAGGTTCAATGGGACTAAGATTTGCTCAGCTATATCTGGTTTTGTGAAATTATGTGGCACTTGGTGTTTTCCCTGCCTGCTCTCTAAATGAATTCTTCTTTTCATGATAGGCAGATGTGCTGGATTTGAATAGAGCTGTTCTTGATCCAGATGTAAGATTTATGCAAAATATATTGAAAGTATTTATTTTTATGTTAAATAAAAGAAAACATAGTTAACCAAACTGGTTCACATTTCACGGGTTAAAAGATTCTACAATGTTTATGTAGCATCAAATGACTGGGTTGCGAGTAGTTCTGCAGAAGGAGCTCCGAAATAGTGACATAAGCCAGCTTGGGAGAATTATTCTCCCGAAGGTGAGTTCTTGTTTAAACAGATTTTACAAACTTAATTTTACCCCATATTTTATTCCATAGACCGTGTTCTCTAACTGTTGACATTTTCTCAGAAAGAGGCGGAGGCGTACCTACCAAATCTGACATCAAAGGAAGGCAGAAGTTTATGTATGCACGATTTGCTAAATGCGGAACTGTGGACCTTCAAGTACAGGTTGGACAAGTTGTAGTCTTTTTGGCTTTAACATTTTCTGCTATGAGTTGCAGTAACAATATAATCTTTGTCATACTTCACTTTTACTATCTCTGAGCCAGACACTTGGATAAGTTTGTGGATATTTTCCTGTAAAAGAAGCAAAATCGCATTGTTTTGATGTTGTACATTATTTTAAAAACCTGTCATGTCTAACAAGCAATTAATTACAGGGGCGGTGGGTATTTGTAAAACCATTAGAATGACAATATGTGAATATTATTCCTATAAAAGATGATCTTAGTTGCAGCTTCATTCCGTGCATTTATGTTTAATTTGGTCTAGCATGTCCCGTGCAATGATGCAGTTTGTGATCTCCCATACAGATACTGGCCAAACAACAAGAGCAGGATGTATGTACTTGAGAATACTGGTGAATACCTTATTTTCAAACTTTTTATTATCTGTTACATATGTTGACCAATGTTCTTACATTTTCTGTGCCCTCTCTTAAACATCCCAGGGAGTTATGTCAGAACTCACAACCTTCGAGTAGGAGACTTCATCATGATATACCGAGATGATGATAAGAACAGATTTGTACTCCATCTTTCTTCCTGGTTATTTAAGCACTTCACTCCTTTTTGCATGCAGTTAGTAGTTGCTTAGTCTTTGCTGTACTTGTGTCATACAAAGGTCATCCGAGCAAAGAAGGCGGGAGATGATCAACTTGCTACTGTACCACTACAACTCGATGAGCATATCTCTGACATTCTGCCAATACCAGAAATTGATGACTACATGTCTCTCATTCCATCAGCATCTGACATCTCTGCCTTTCTACCACAAGCTGATGAGAATTATGAGATATTCGATGGGATTCTGAACTCTCTGCCAGAGATACCAGCAGCCAACGTGAGGTATTCGGACTTCTTCGATCCATTTACTGACTGTATGGACATGTCAAATCCCGGCCTGAATGCCAACACCTCAGTCAACCTCACAACTCATTTCCATGACGAGAGGGCTGGGCTTTCCTTGTTTCCCAACTCAAAGTCTGGGCCTCTCATGTGAGATGCAGTATAGCCCTACGTGAGGCTCATAATCACCAGCCTTGACGCCATTGCTGTACATCCAAATAATTGGTGTCCTCATTTTGTATGTAGTATATGCTTAACTGCAGCCGGTCGTTTATGTGTAGAAGGCCTAATTTTCTGTTTGAACTGAAGGTTTCATCAGATGTAAGGTTGTTTCAGCTCAGCGCACAAGTGTTGTTCTGATGTTTCCCTGCTCCTGAACGTGCAAATACATACACGAAAGATGAGGTGTGCATTCAACTAGGTTACATCTGCCTGGTAAGAGAGAGCATAAAATTGGGTACTCGTATGTTCTTTTATTATGCTGCTTGGAGTTATGAAAAGCTCGATGCGGTTGGGCTTATATTTTTGTCTGCATAAACCTTTGCCAGTTGCCACGTACATAGTACAGACTTGTTGCCATTTCTTTTCTGATACTTCCATAAGCACAATACCTCTCCAGTACGCCAAGTTTCTAGTAAGTCTTTTTGGTTTGATCGATTGACTGGTTCTCTGGTAGTACTTATAATTTTTTGTTTTTCTCCCCTTCTTTTACGATTTCTCAGTTTGCCTCCACCAGACCGTCTAAAAATACCTTTCCCCAAATCCTACAATGTGTGGGAGCTTTTAACACTGGGTATATTTTTACGATTTCTCCGTTTGACTCACCAGGCCACTGCTTGTACAGTGCTACCTTTCAAACTGAAACAATACGATTAGATGCGGCAAATTATTTACGTCAGAAAAGGCACTGATTGTTGACCTTAAAAGATCCGATAGAAGCTTTATAGTTAATCAACTATTATCAACCCCTAAAGCTATCAAAGTCATAGTATCATCAACCATCACTCAAAGGGAAAGGAGGGGAGATGTGTCAGGAAATTGTAGTCCGGGACACTTGGACAGTCCTTTTGGCCCACCTAATAATTCTGGAGTAGAGAATTTTCCTCGACCTTGATCACGGCCTAATAAACACGGCAACCATGAATACCAGTAGGCAAAAAGATCGAGGAGTGTGGCTGGTAGTTGGCAACGACAAACGGACAGCATACTGACCAAGAGGACCTTGACACCGGTTGCTAGCTTAGGGCATCTCCAACCGGGCGACCCATCCCAGCCGCATGCGTCCGGATGGGTCCAGTGGACAAAAGCCGGCCAGTCGCGCGGACCCATCCCTAAAACGGATGCCCGCGGCGTCGGAACGACGCAAACCCGGCCCAAATCTTGGCCGGGTTTGCGTGCCGTGGACGCGAAAGGCTGGTCCGCTCGCGTCCGCCCGCTGTCCGCCCCCGGCCCGCGTGTCATAGGCATAAATAATATGTTTCATTAAATAGAACTCATTACAATTTTTTTAGCTACTACTTCTATCCTATACGTACGGGGCCGGCGGCCTCGCCGGCGACTCCTCGCCGGCTCGCCATCGGGGCCGTGGATTTCACTCGACGCGGGCGGCCCGTACGCGTGAGGATTCCACTCCCGGCTTCCTACGGGGCCGGGTGGCGCGTCGGCGGCGGCGTGGGCGTCGGCGGCGGCGCGGGCGGCTTCGCGGGCCTCGGCAGCTTGGACGGAGGGCATCATCCTCCTCCTTTCCGCCGGCGCAGCCCGGGCGCGCTCGCGCTCCGCCTCCTCGAGGCGGGAACCATCCGCTTCCCGCATAGCTCAAGCTCCGCGCGGGCGGCGCGTTCCACGGCGGTGCGCGCCTCCCGGGCGGACGCGGCCGGCTTCACGGGCCTCGTGGTTGCCCCGCCGCCGGCGCATGCGCTCTTGCCGGCCGCGCTCCGCCGACGCAGCATCCTCCCGGGCGCGCCGCTCGGGCGACGGCATCCGGATGAGGTCACGGGCTGCTCGCATAGCGAGCAGCTCGTTCTTCCGGCCGAGGAGGTCGCCTAGCGGCGGCGGCCGGCCCGCGCGATGCCCTCGTGCTCCTTCGTCACGCGCGTGAGGTCGGCGAGACGCTCCTCGATGGCGGCGTTGATGTTCGCCGGCGCGAGGTCCTCCGCGGCGACGGGCTCCTCCGCGGCGTCCGCCCTCCTCCACGGCCGCGTACCGGCCGTCCGGGGTCTCGTGCCGGCCCTCCGCGGCCGCTTCCCCCATCTCCGCGTCACCGGCCTTCTTTGCCGCCGCCTCGGCAGCCGACGCGGAGCGCCTCGTCGTCGGCGACCCACCGCGAGTCCGCGCGCTCCTCCTCGTCCGTCCGCGGGAACCCGGCCCGGCGGCGAGGAGAGCTTGGCCCATGTGGACTGAAGGGTGCGCGGCATGGCGCCGGAGAAGGTGGAGGGAAGAGAACGGTGATGCGGTCCGGGTGAGACCGCCGCCGTCTTTATAGCCGGCGGTCTGGCGGGAAACTTGGGCGCGAGCGCGCGCCAATGGCGTTTTCGCGCGCGCGGGAACCTTGGTGCGCGCGGGATCTTTCCCGCGCGTTCCACCTCCCGCCATGGCTGTCCCGTCGAGGCCTGCCATGGCGCGGCGCCGCGCAGCGAAGACGAACCACGTGGCGTCTCTTTGGGTCGCCGCGTTGGGCGCCGCGTGCGACCCAAACGGACACGCGGACGCGGGGCGCTGTCCGCGTGTCCGGGCGGGCACGCAAACGGCCCAAAACGGACGGCCCAGCGCGTCCGTTTGGGTCGCCCGGTTGGAGATGCCCTTATGAGTGAAGGCCGATCAAATACGTACGGATTGGACACCTTGCAGACAGAGAGAATAAATAGTTTCGCCAAGTGTCAAGACACTGACCCAACAACACCGCGTAGATTATGACGGGGAAGCACGCAACAAAACGAAATTTGCAGATCATTGTCAATGGTCATGAGATCTACGCAAGGCATGACGACACGATCCTTTGCTGATCATAGCTAGTCCTATCATCCTATGGAGTATCTGAAATTCTGAACAAATGAGTACTGATATCATGAACACCGAGAAATTCCCGCTGCTAGGTCTCGTTCACTGAAAATTTTCCAAAGGATCTTTTTAGTTTGTAAGGCCGGGTTTTTAAGTCGAGAAAGTAGAGAATTATGATTCAGGTATCTTGTCACATAATCCTGCAGATATCGGAACACATGAATGTGCTTAAATAGTTTCTCGGTTGAAACAAAGGAAAGCAGAGAGTTTTGTAGGATTATGTGAAGGTCAATGTCGATTCATCCTTAGACAATGGTCTTCTAAGAGGCACTATGGGTACGTAAAATTCGGGTTTGATGTGCCTAGGGAATCAAATTATGCAAGTAGTGAGCTAGTAAGAGTGTAAGACCGACTAAGGGACATATAAAAATGTCTAGCATCATGAAATCCAAAGTGCATTAGACCTTTTTTGGTTTTTTGAATCTATTCATAATCTTCAACAGCAGTACAAGAAAACCTAAAAGTTTTAAAAATTATAAAAAGAAGTATTTGGAGCACATAGCGACGACTACAAGCATCGAACGAGCCGAAGGCGCGCCATCATCCTCGTCCCTCCCACATTGTTAGCCATGCAAAGCTTATCATATGAGAGCTTGTTTTAGTAGATGGACGGAAAGTCTCATCGTGCTAAGGTCCCAAATGAACAACGCAAGAGAGTAGCAGCCAATGAAGAGAAGCGTAGATTAGAAGGAATACGGAACAAAGATGTGCTGAAGATAAACCTTCACACGCCCTTCGAGGACGAAGCTAGACCCATAAAAAAAAAGGGTATATGGGGAGAATCCTATTCCACCTTCACGGAGTTGTCACCGCCATATTTTTTTTAGTATGACACAAAACCTAAGCAAATTAAAAAAATAACAAAATGTGAAGTCATCCCGCCTACGAGGATTGGGATCCACCGCGCCTCTATGACCCTGAGGCCACAAAGACCTGGCAGATCAGCGGCTATGTCAACGCGAGAGAGGGAAACCCCGGTGGCCTTATGTCTCCCACCGAAATAAGGGGTACGTGTCATTACCAATCTACACTACTTAAAAAGGAGGAACATGTTCCCTATTCTGCCTACCTCTCACTACAACCAGTTTTGGTCGTCACCCAAATGGGCCGCACCGAATGGGCCGCACCAGAAATCGCAAAACATACGTAATCTCGCCCAGAATTAATTTCGCCTAGAAGGAATGTAATCTCACCCAGAATCAAACTCGCACTAGAAATCGCCCAGAATCAATCTCGCCCCATAATCAAGATCGTCCCATAATTCCCAAAAGGAATGTAATCACGCCCCAGTCAAACTCGCCCAGAACCAATTTCGCCCCATAATCAAGATCATTCCATAATCAAGCTCGTCCCATAAGGTAATACGAAGAAAAATGGAATCAAGGTTAAAGAGGACGTGAATAGCACCCAGGCAGAATACTTGATGTACAAAAGCAAGACCCGGCCTAGAAATTAGCACAATATGATGCAACCAATCTTCAACCTTACGAAGTAACCATGGCAGTACAACTTAGCTTCGGACGCGCCTGCTCGAAGAGAATAATGCCACCAAGGCCGTACTCTCGCTTCGCCTGGAATCCTCATTTGTAACTTCTTCTTTCTATACTATAATACTGCATCAAAGATTTCATTTGTTAGTTTGACTGATACATGTGTTCCTTTCATTTCTTAGGCATGTTAGTTTCCGATTTGTTGAAGACATACACACGTACGGTCATGGTTGGGTGACGATCGCGAAAATTGTGACCGCGCGAATTAAAGTGACTCGGATGGGAGATCTTATTTACCACGCCATCCTAGCTGACACAAATGTGAGTCCTCTAATGCATTCTTGGTATCCAGTAGCTACAACTTTCTTCTCGCAATGCTATGTAAATGCTCCTTGCTGCATACATTATCTGCATGTGTTTCTTTCAATTCGTTAGGATGTAAGGAGCATTTCATAATATAAATAAAGCAGTCCAGTAGACATTCTTGAAAATAGGATGCAAATAAGGACCATGAGTAAGGCAGTATAGCAGCGCCCAAGCTTCAGAATAAAATGATTTTAGTTCAGGTTCCCATAATTAGTGATGTCCAAGTTCCCATACAAGTTTAACAGAAATGCATCTATTCTTTCATACCCAGGAGTGCAAAGGTGCCATTTTAACAGGAATGTGTGGTACTTACTGGTATTGCATGCATAATTATTGAAAAAATGTTGGTGTACTAAAGAAGAGGTCAACATGTAGATTGGTATCTCTTGCAAAATGGCTATATTTTCATAAGTGTCTATCTTTTGCAATTTGACAGGGAGACAAGATGGAGGCGATAGCGTATCGGCAGCAACACTGAGCTTCATGTCGGTGAGGTGTACTATTTCAAAAGGGTGGCGTTCCATATTTCTGAGGCTCCACCACCATTTGGATTGTTCACACCAACAGATTACTACATTCACATGGACTCTCGTACAGAGATTTGTCCTGCTCACCCTAACATTTGCATCCCTGAACTTCCGACACGGTTCGCCAATTTCGAAGTGACCACGAGAATTAGAAACAAATCAATCGTAGGTAGGTATAATTTTTTATATTTTAACTAATTAAACTACTGATGTTCTTACTATCATGCATTTGTAGATGTTCAGGGTATTGTCATACATGTCAGCCCTGTCATGTTTCACAATTCAAACAATCGTAGAACCCCTTGCCGATATGTTTTCCTGATGAATACCAAGTAAGATAAAAAAAAGTCTTCGGTTGTTTTATTATTCTTCTAACTATGGGTTTACTAATGACTGGTATTTTACAAGGGGACAATACCTTGCTTTGTGCATATGGGGCAAGCACGTGTCACGTCACATGACACAATGGCGGCTTGCCGAACAACATATGTGGACCTTGGCTGCATCTATAAATTCCCTATGCAACCAAATGAAACTAAATAATGCACCTTCTTCCCATTGACTCTACTGAAATACTTGTTCCTTTAAGTCAAATACATAATGATCTAGGTAGTTATATTGCATGGTAGTTAGACCAGACAAGAAAGCAAGGCGAACCACAAATTGAGTTCCAGCAAAGTAGTAACCTGTATATATTGTAGTCGGTGGATATTTTTGACTGGCTATAGAAACCTTCTTTTTCCAAGTAGTACTTAGAGCTTGATCAAATTTTGGTTCTCCTCACAGTATAACTTATTGTGAGAGGCAGAACCTATTTATTCAAGAACTTCTAATAAAACTTTGTAATTTCTGTTGCATGTGCAAATATTTAGCCTCTCCTCCATGTATGTGTGTTAGCCAGCAGTCAATGTGCTGTACTTCCACGATACTACTTTGTGCATGATGAAAGGATGATCTTCACACTTATGCAAGGATCAGATGGAGAGCAGGATAAAGGATTAAAAAAAACTTTTTTCTTGACTATTGAGTTTTTGTTCTGATGTATTACATGCTGGTCTGGACGTAAAATAATTCTCCAAGTGTAATAAACGATTCTTAGTGTACATATTACATATTATTTATTTGAAGATCACTACATATTATTATTTATTTGAAGTCACTACCTTCCTGTGTGTTGCTCTGGTAAAGGAAATATAAATGCCATCTTTTGTCAGTTTTGGTTCAAGATACCAGCTACTCCAAAGTTGCATCTGCTTGGAGTACTCCTAAGCTTGGTCTGCTTGGAGGACTCCAAACCGGTTAATGCACCAGCTACTCCAAAGCTGCATGAGCTATTAGCCTATTATGGTTCTATTCCATACTGGGTCAAGGGCGATGCTACAAAATTTCCTAAAGAAGAGTTTTACTACTACTGATATACTAGGTTCATAATATTTGGTAAGTGCACTAATCCTAATCCAATAAGCCTTCAATTAGTCACTGGGTCATGGGTATCTGACATATTTGTTTTCGAGAATACACCTAGAAGGTGCATCAACTTTTATACAGGAGTGTGACTCCTGTTGGGAAACAACCAACTGAATTCTTCTCAATCTTCATCAGGCTCCTCAATATTCATGCAGAACTTCACCTAGGGCTTAAAATAACAAATGTGTGGAGAGCATGCTAATATTAATGTCTAACTCCTCAAGTTGTAGATGTAAGAAGATATTTTCCACGGAAATATTCTCATCATTCCTCAGAAATAAGAAAAGACCAGTGGAGAAAAATAGCATCCAGAGCTATATTTGCAGAATGTAGAGTTTCCATGATGAAATATAAACAACATTGTTATTCTTTCATATCGCACCTATGTTCTCATGATCATGCTAGCGCAACACTTTAGAACCGAAAAAATACAAGAGAAGCACCTGAAGATGTAAAGGATTATTCGAAGTTCAATAATATTTAGGGAAAAAATGGGTCTGCACCATTAAAAGATCCAATCTTTAGGTTTATACCATCAAAAACGTTTTGTTTAGGTTTGTACCACCGAAAGGTTGCAATCCTTTTGATTCTTACCAACTCTGTGAAGTCCCCGTTAATGATGACCACGGTACCCTTTCATCATGAAAATCTCTAATCGGCCGGCTTTTTTGGGTTCAATCCTACACTAGATAGAAACACATGGAACAAAGAACAAAAATTAGGAACTCCTCACAACAAATCATAGGTCTTGTGCTCATACACAAACACAAGTGTTTATACAGGTAACAGAACATTACCCAGGTTGAGCAAGGGTCCATCCCAGCGAGCAGCAAGAATACGCATGGGGGGGCAGTCGGGGACGAGCACGGGGAGGCCGGGCGTCGCGGGCTTCGGGGTCGTGCCGCAGACGGAAAAAGCGCTCGGCCGGACGAAGTGCGGCCGCCGGCCGCGGCGGCGAGCTCGCAGGCCACTCCGGCTAGGGTTTTGGGCGGCTGGACGGGCCGCTTAGTTCCATGCCTTTGTGACCGCGATTCGGTAGGGATGGAGGCATGCCACCGAGGAGATCCTTCGCCGGGCTCCGGGGATGTGGTAGTCACCGTCGGGAAGGCTATGGGGTGGCCGCGGTTTCTCCTGTGAACTCTGCTTGTGAGTTCAGTTCACGGTGAAGAGGAATCATTCGGTTCATTGGTTTTGGCCACATGGGTAGTTAAATTAATTAACCGGCCAAAATAAAGATCTTTCTAAGGGCATCTCTGAGTGACCGTTAGCGTCCGACCGACCGAAAAATGCGTCTGTTACCACCTCCAGCGGGGCGACGCAAAGTGATCAGACCGTCCGCGGCGACGCAAACCTGGCTCAAATATGCGTCTCGGATGCGTCGCGGCGAATGCTGCGTGAACGCACAAAGTGTCCGCTCGCGTCTAGCGGATGTTTCGTTGGGCCCGCCTGGCAGTGACCCAGCGTCGATACGTCTTCTCAGCGGCGCCAGTACTGGCGCCGAGGTGTCGCTTTGGCAGTCTGCGGCCGCGTAAATGGTGATGCCTCGCGTGACGCGCGACCGTCGCCTACCTCTGCGCACGAAGTAATGGCGATGCCACGCGGGCCGCGGCCGTCGCCCTGCCTCCGACCTATATAAACAGGGGCGTGAGCATCTCACTCCTCCCTACTAAACCCTAGCGGCGCACAACCTCCACCGTAGCGCTGCTGCCGCTCAGCCTCCACCGGAGCCACCATGAGCAGCGCCGGCCGCGGCCAGGCTGCCGCGCCTCCACCTCCACCTCCCACTCCACCTCCCCCGGCCTCGAGCTCCGACGAGGAGTTCGATGATGATGACATCACCGACGACCTCCTCGACCCGGTCAGGGACGCCAAGGCCCTGGCTGAAGCGGAGAAGGAAGCAGAGGAGGAGCGGGCAGCCCACGCGGCGTTCGACGGGAGATGGAACGCCGCAGGGTGGCGGCCGTCACAGCCGCAGAGGACTCCGACTCCGACATCTCATGGTCTTTCGATGGCCCTGATGCGCCTACCCCGGAGGAGAAGGTGGTGGAGCAGAGGGCGTTAGTCGAGTCCTTCGAGACGCTCAAGGACGACGCCGCCAACGCGAGGCTGCGGCAGTGCCTGCTAGAGGGCGCGGCGGCGCACCGAGCCCTAGCGGCCGCACGGGAGGCGGCGAAGAAGCACACGAGGGAGGGACGCAACGACGGGGCCGACCCGTCAGGCAGCAGGTAGTCTAGGCTTCTAGAACTACTTTGTATAGTTTGAATGTACTACTTTCTATGCTTTCTAAATATGTTGCAAATCTAAAAATGGGTCGCCCTGCTGGGAGTACACCCAGACGCAAATGGACGCACGGATAAAATATGTCCGTGGGGAGACGCAAACGGACGCTCGCGACCACTTTTAGGCGTTCGATATGCGTCGCCCCGTTGGAGATGCCCTAATGGAAGCAGACGGAATGGCCGAAATCAATAACGTTGCAATCTTTGGGTGGTACAAACTTAAACAAGAAGTTTTTGATGGTATAAACCAAAAGAGCGGATCTTTTAATGGTATAGACCCAATTTTCCCAATATTTGGACACATTTTATGTCTGAAACTATCCAAATGGGGATTTCGAATTCCTCACCGTCGACGAAGTATGCCGAGCAGGGGTACCCATCGGTGGTCGCAGCGGCGCTCCTTATTGCAGGAGCGTGGGCGGACTAGCGTCGCTCCTTGTTGCCGACGAACCCGTGGGACGACAGCACCCCAATCCCTCCGCGCCGAGCTCGAGGATGCGCAGGTCGGCGCCAGCGGGCTGGGATGGCACAGAGTAGGAGTTCGCGGGCCAGAACGGCGCCCACTTGGGCCATGGCCCGACGATTGCCTCCTCCATCTGCAGGCAAAGTGGCGAGGGGATCAACCATCCACTCTGGAAGCAGCAGCGGAGCCCTCCATGGCGCGCGCAGTGATAGAAGTAAGTGGAGTCGTGTTGTTAGTGTTGCTTTTTAATTGATAGATTTGTGCAAGGAATGATTTTTATGTGACTACTTGGTCGAAAAATATAACAGTATTTTCGCTTTATCGCTGGATTTCAAGTTCTTGCATCTTTTGTGAACATGTGTGCCTACAATGAGTCGGTGATTAGAGTTGAACCATAGTGTGGATAAAATTGATTCCATTAAAGTTCTTTGCTAGAATAAATGTGTATTCTGTAAGGAAATATGTATCCCTTATATATGTGCCATTAGAAATGAAATTTGCGTCCCGTGGCAACGCACGGGTATTTTTACTAGTGGTAAATAAAATTTTAAAAATCAGAATAGCCACCACGTGGCAGGCTCGTGATGAAAAATTTCACAAAATCTGACCAGCAAAAGTTCTCACGAGCCAGAAAATCATCTGATTGTCAAATTACTCAAAACGTGCCAAAACTCACCACCAGAAAATCATATGTGGAGGGTCTGTGGTCCCTGGTTTGTGACGGGACGGCGACGCTGCAACGGCCACGCGTGCGCCGGAGCGACACTTGGCCTGGCATGCGACCGAGGAGAGGCCACAAAGTGGCTAGCTGAACCGATATAAAGTTCTGCCTTGGAATGGAACGCGACAACGTACATGCCGTGCGCTCGTTGCAAGCAGAATCTGTCGTCCAGGATTATAAATCGTGAGCTAGCTAGCGCTACGAGTCACGCCATGATTGGCTTGGTCGACCGGGCCCCACCTTCGTGTGACACTAGACTCTGCCGGCACCACGCGGCGTATTGAGCGTAGCCGCAGGCCAAGAAAAACGATGCAAATATTTCCCGAAACACGACTCGGACGGGGCCGGAGACTCAAGCGTGCCAGTTTTTCTCGCTGGACGGGACACACGTCCCTTCCAAGTTCCAAGCCATTGTGCTTTCGGGACTGGTCAAAGAAGAAACTTCACAATGGATGGAATGGGTTGGAAATATCTCCGACAACTTCACATTCACCAGCTTCACGACACACCACCACGTCCAACGGGGAGTGCACATTTTCTATGGACATGAGAAAACTCGTGGTTGCACCAATGATTCCACTTAGCTAGGACATGCATTCTCTTGACACGTACGTTTGCGAAATTGTGCCAAACGTAGATATTTAATAATCTAATTTTGCTAAGAGAAATAAAATATAATGGAAGTGCGGGTAGGATTTATCATTTATATTGCACTAATAATCCAACGGGATTCACTCGTTTGAATAGACACACTGAAATACGTCTAGATACATGTGAATCCCCCCAGAAAAGAAAAGCTAGAACATTTTACACTGTAGTTCAAAATGGGCTAATGCTATATACACACAGATTATGAAAATGTGTTTCATAGAGGTTTAGACACAGATAGTTGGAATGACCATAAGGAACTTTCCAATGAGGCAGGCTGGATCGTGAAACCCATCTAGGGTTCCATCCCTCTCGCCGGCGACGCTGTTGATCTACTCCGTCTCCGGTGGCCTTTGGGCTTGGATGTGTGGCGGATCACGGCCTCTCGCCGGTGGGAAGGTTTCTGTTCTTCGTTTAGTTTGTTTTCAATGTCTTCTTCAGGATGGTGAGGCGACGGCTACTTCCTGTACTCAGAATAAGGTCCTTCCCGTCCTATCCTCGCTCCGCGGGTGCATCTAGCGCCGGCGGAGGGCGCATGGAGTTGTGTGTCCGGAGGATCTCCTGGAATCTGGTCGGTTTTCGTGTTCACTGGTGTGGTTTCAGGTTAGTCTCTTCCGATCTACAGTTGTCTTCATTGGCGGCGGTTGCTGCTCTGGTGCGCTGATTCTTTGGGGCCTTAGCACGACGACTTTCAGTCTGTCTACTACAACAAGCTCTACTATGACAAGCTTTGTCTGACTCCGGTGATGGAAGGGCGAGGACAGCGGCGCGCCTTCGGCTCGCGCTAGTGTTTGTAGTTGTCGCTAGGTGGTCCAATGACCTATTTGTAATTTTTATTATTTTTGGGTCTCTTTATACTACTGTTGATGATTATTAATACATCGGTGGAATTTTCGCAAAAAAAGGAACTTTCCAAATGTTTTTCTAAGAGTATGCTGAGCGTTGTGCCCTTTTTTTTAAAGGCAAAGGTATTTACAGGATCATACTCATGTCGAGAATGACGGGGCGGGAAGAACACCATAGAACTCAAAACTTAAGTTACTACTATGTCTCACGCTACTATAGGAAACTCCATCTACTTCGGGTCTAGCCAAGGGCAGAACTTGAATTCATTGATGCAACTTGGGCTACATAAAATTGTTGCCTCTCATTACCAGAGACCCATGCATTATGGTTCTTCTACAAGAACCAACATATCTAGATAATCAATGCATCAAAATCCTTCATTGTAAATATGGCCATTTCCTTGCTCCACCATTCCTCAGAGATGGTTATTGTGGGCAAGCAAAAAAAAAAACCTACGCATCATACCTGGAACACACTAAACCGAAATGTGATCCACATTATCTTTCTCATGCAGACATACGTACCAGGGCAGAGATATATGTATCTTCTTTCAAACCTAGCACGACTTTATGGCGGAGCCGGTTTCCTGAATAACACCTAATTTCTATGAGATAATACAAGAAGTATGCATAGGATCCTACTGAACGAGATTCGCCGCTTGAGAATTTCACGAAGGAAATATTTGTTGGTCAAAGTAGCGATGTTTGCTGAAGGTTCTCACCATCAACAAGGGTATGTTTTGATCACGGAAATGGAAACCGTGTGGATATTAAAAGAATTTAAATTTAAGAAGAATGTTAGTATGAAATGAGAACTACAAATCATTGAACAATTTTGTGTACGCGGGTAGATGCAAAAGATGGGTTGTTGTAAAAGTAACTAACCCTGGAATTTGACATGTGTCATTCGTCACAATCACAATCTTACACCAAATCATAAAGAATTGACCTTTCCATTAAAATAAGTAGTCCATGAAACAAAGGCGTGCGTGATTTCGAGGATTTAACTTGTGATCAAGTAGTCCCACTATATATGATCGAGAATTTCAAATAAGTTTTAGATGGAAAATGTGTTCTTTAGCACATAACCAACATTTGTGCTGGTAAAATCATTGGCCATAGTCAAATCTCGAAAAATCGAGAAGACCAATATCTCGAGTGAGGAAGCAAAGCTAAAACAAACAAAACGGTCATCAGCAGCAGACTTGCGGCAGAGCCTAGAAGCGACACCTGTCCGTTACGGCACGCCCAATCACATTCCTCCACCTCGCTTCCTTGTCGCTCGTGCCTTGCTCACTCACAAGTCTCGGTCGCCGGCATCCCCTCCTCCTCGCCGGAACACGCAACACCGTCGCCCACCACTCACCGCCTCCCACGCCGCTCGCCCACCTGGTACACGTACTCCCGAACCCGACACCCACCCTCCTCGCCACGCTTACTTTTCTCCTCCCTTTCTCCATTGCTGCCCCCTTGATTCGCGCACACCAGGCCACGGCTCGCGCTACGGTGGTGGGTGGCTCAGTCAGGCGCTGGTGCAGTATCGGTGTTCGTAGCCGTAGCAAAGTCGTGATGGCGGCGACGGTGTTCGCCGGGGAAGGGGCCACCGCGCGCGGCGGGTGCTCGGCGGAATGCGCCAGCGGCCCGGATCTTGGGAGCCGGGAGCACCGCGCCGCGGGGGACGGCTGCGGCAAGAGGAGCGTGTACCTCATGGAGTGCGTGCCGCTGTGGGGCTGCGCCGCGACGCGCGGCCACGCCGCGGAGATGGAGGACGCGTGCGCCGCCGTGCCGCGCTTCGCTGACGTGCCCGTGCGGATGCTCGCCAGCAGCCGGGAGATGGGCGGGATCGGGGTCGACTTCGACGCCTCCGAGCTCCGGCTGCCGGCGCACCTCTTCGGCGTGTACGATGGACACGGCGGCTCGGAGGTTTCTGATTCTTGGCCCAGACGAAACACATTGGGATTGACCGTGAGGCCTCTTGCTCTGTTGCTCATGCTTCATGTTCTCTGCTGCAGGTGGCAAACTACTGCCGGGACAAGATCCACGTCGTGTTACGAGACGTGCTGCGAGCCGGCAAGGGGCTGGGGGAAGTAGAATTAGGGGAGGTGGATGTGAAGGAACCATGGGAGAAGGTTTTCGGCGATTGTTTCCAGAAGGTGGACGATGAGGTGTCCGGCAAAGCGAGCATGTTTTCCAATGGCTCCAGTGAGTCCTGCGCAGAACCTATTGCCGCCGATAACGTGGGTTCCACTGCTGTTGTTGCGGTTGTCTGCTCATCTCATGTCATTGCTGCGAACTGTGGAGATTCACGGGTCGTGCTCTGCCGCGCGAAGGAGCCGATTGCTCTCTCCATCGATCACAAAGTATGAACTGGAATTTACCGCTCAGCTAAGTTTATTAATCCAGTTAAGTTACAAAATTGTATCTCTGATCATGCTTCCGTGTTCCAGCCTGATAGGAAAGATGAGCTCGCCAGGATTGAGGCTGCGGGTGGGAAGGTCATTGACTGGAATGGTTATCGTGTCTCTGGTATACTCGCAATGTCACGGTCAATCGGTAAGTTTTCTGCTGTTGCATGTCCAGCATATTATATGTATGAAATTATTGATGATGCCAAGCAGGTTGTAAAAAACATGTTTCGAATAAGATTAAGGTCTAATCATGACTGTTGTTACTTTTTGACCAATTTAAAATATAAATTTGGTAGCCCAACATTTACCGCTGCCATCATGATCTCTAGAAGGTTCTTTGGTAAACTCTAGGAGGCATCTCTTTGTAAGCTAAGGCAGACAAAAAGCTTCACAACAAGTAAGACCGTACCAGGATATGCTCGTGAAGTATTCTGCCTATGCAGCATATATGACATTACTTTAATCGTCACAGCCAAACATCCATAGAATTACAATAGTAGTAGTTCTATGGCCATATCAGGGTATTGCTGTACTTGAACCACTAGAAGCCTATATGAAACCATCAGCCTTTGTGCTGTCAAAAAGAAAAAGAAAAACCTATCACCTTTATCTTGATATTTGCAATCATCTTAAGTCTCTGGTACTAGGTCATTGTGTGAAACATCTAGGTAATATTTCTCATTCTCCATATGAACCTGTGAATACATAAAATTGAATTGGCGCCACAATTTTGATCATACATCTTGGATGTTTTTTCTGTACAAACTGTGCCGATTTCTCTTTCAGGTGCTCTTTCAATATACGAGATCATCTGCTATCGCGTTACTACATTAGCTCATTTCAGGCAGTAAATTATAACTGTAAATGATCCATTTCATATACTAGCGACTTGCAACTCCTCATTTTCCCATCTGGGAAAAATCATGGTTACTATTAGTCTGTGTTCCTCATATTTATCTTGGTTCCTTACCTGGAAATACGGGGGTGGGGACGAAGTTGTCTGTGGACTTCAATATGTTCTTGTGAAAGTGTTCGGATTAGGATGCAGATGTCCTTAAGAAGGCCAAAGTAAAATGTCCCCCTTACTGAAGGAACAAAGGTACCCTATATATACTTATGTTGTTATCTGTGCAAGTGCCTCGGATAGTTGTGAACTATGGCCATGGCTAATATTAGATATTAGTTGTTTCTTACGGTTGTCACCGTCTGAATATATAGTTCCGTTATTAAAACTTGGACAACTCTGTTTTCCCTGTTCCATGTGAGAAGTTAACTGAACTAAGATATTAAACCAGCCAATTTCTCTATGCATTTGTTTGCCTGTCTGAAGTTCCCTTTGGTTTATCAACTTGAAGCGGAACTCAACAATCTTCTTGCAGGGGACCGATACCTGAAACCATTTGTGATTCCAAAACCCGAAGTCACTGTTGTTCCTCGGGCAAAAGATGATGACTGCCTCATTCTAGCGAGCGATGGTCTGTGGGATGTCATGTCAAATGAGGACGCATGCAAAATTGCACGACGGCAGATCCTTCTTTGGCACAAGAATAAAAACGATGGTGCATATTCTGATGAGGGCGGCGGCGAACCCACTATGAACCCTGCTGCAAAAGCAGCTGCTGATTGTCTCGTGAGGCTAGCGCTGATGAAAGGGAGCAATGACAACATCAGTGTCATTGTTATTGACCTGAAATCACGAAAGAAGCCCAAGGGAAAATCGTAACATGCTCCTAACTCACCTGACTAGCTGACCGTGGTCTGCGACCAGAGTTTCCTCTGCTAGTCTGCCTTCCTTGCAAGACGTCATGCCTCCATTTTTTCTTCTTCTTCAGATGTCTGCAAGAGTTGTATGTGTATATGCTAATAGGTGTGGCTCCGACGATCTGATGTGCGGGGTGTGTGTCCATGTATACCCCCTTGCCCTTGTGCTTTGGGGCTGTTCACATTTATTTTCGGAACATCCATGTAAATGTTATGGTATCTGCATAATAATTAAGCCTTGCAAAAGACTGAGCAGCTGATATGATCGTCGGAACTCGGAAGTTACATATGCAGCAGGAAATGTGCTTATAGCCTTGTAGGTGTTCGACATGCACTTTTGGAACCTGGGTGCGCGGGCACCCGGTTTTTCAAAAATTGAAAAAAAATGCTATTAAAAGTTTCAAAAAATATTGAAATAAAATTTTGCATGTACATATGTTGATACTTACTCGTGTAAAAATACGATTGTATTGGCCTACACGAAAATGACAAAATGTTCAAATGACACTAATGTTTGGATTTGTATTATTCACAGAAATAGGAATCTCCATTTTCTCATTTTTTATGTAGGTTATATAAAATCGTATTTTTTCGTGAAAACTTTAAGTATAAACATAATATGTGCATGCAAACATTTATTTCATTTTTTCTGAAACTTTTAAATAGCGTTATTTTGAATTTTTCATAACTGGACCCAGGTTTCGTTTGGTATTTTCATACCAGATGTCCAGATGTACATTCGTTCTTTTTGACATTAGATCGTCAAATAAAGAATGGATGTTGATGAAAATGTCCGACCCCCTTTATGGCTGCTCTCAACATGGCTGCATGTCTGACATAAATTGTTGCTTTAAAATTTGGTTTTTGAGCACTGAATATGTTTTTACCCCTGGTGCATATTCATTTACTTGAATATGTCAATGAGCGTATATTCATTTAATTGGATTCATTGTTCAGCCTTGGGAGACACTTGGCAGCACTCTGGTCAGCTAACAGCGTCTGAACTGTTCTCTCAAAAAAAAAAAAAAACAGCGTCTGAACAAAAGAATATAATAAAACTTGAGGAGTGTCTTTGGAATAAGGACGTCCACACAAAATTTAAAGCTAGGCCCAAACCCGGAAGGCCCAAACCCCAAACCCCAAACGTCCGAACCTTCGGCCATTCCTCGGCGGCGTTACAATCATCATCGACCCTAATTCGCCACCTCAACCTCCCCCCTTCCGCCCCCTTCCCCTCTGAGAGCCGTCCAAGCCCTACTCCCTCCGGCCATCATCATGGCTCCGGACGTCGAAGCCAACGCGGCGGCGGAAGCCCCGGAGGGCAAGAACTGGAAGCGGAAGGGGAAGCACGACAAGGAGAAGCCGTGGGACGAAGACCCCAACATCGACCGCTGGACGGTGGAGAAGTTCGACCCCTCCTGGAACGAGGGCGGCCTGCTGGAGGTCAGCTCCTTCTCCACCCTCTTCCCCGAGTACCGAGGTAACCATATCCGCGCGCCCCCTATCCCCTTCCCCTCCCGCCTCAGCGCGATTCTCCGTTAAAAATTAGATGTAGTTTGAAGTCTACCGAATGCGAATCGATGACCCTTTGCTCGTTCCGAGTGCAGAGAAGTACCTGCAGGACGCGTGGCCGATCGTCAAGGGCGCGCTCAAGGAGTTCGGAGTCTCGTGCGAGCTCAATCTGGTACTGTGACGGGTGACTGATTACTCTTGTTTGGACTTTTGGAGCGTTCTTAGGTATTGAGGCGATTCTCTCTTGATCTGTGCGTAGGTGGAGGGTTCCATGACTGTTTCGACCACCAGGAAAACCAGGGATCCATACATTATTCTCAAGGCCAGGGACCTGATAAAACTACTGTCGCGGAGTGTCCCTGCACCCCAAGTATGCATTTGCTTCTGTTACCAACCCCTTTAGCTGCTACGCAAGTTCTGCTGTATACTGTGTGGAGATTGTCTTGACTTTTCATACCACATTAGGATATATATTTTGTGTTATTGCAACCTATGATATACTCCCACGGCCACCTATTGTAATGGCACCCAACACCTTGATGCCTTGTCTGGGAGTTGTTTCATCTATATGCTTCCGTTGTTGTTTTTCCTCGCAGGCAATCAAAGTACTCAATGATGAGATGAACTGTGATATTATCAAGATTGGCAGCATCATAAGAAACAAGGTAGACTTTGACTCATTGCTCAAAGTTCAGTTATGTGCCTCTTGGTTTCTTTCAAGGAATTCCTCGACTATGTTTGGTTACTAATGTCACAACGTCCGTTCCATATTAATGGAGTGGTTAATAGGAACATGTAAAGACCAGACATGTAATTGCCAAGTAATATGATGGAATCAATCGCATAAGGATATCATAGAAGCATTTTATGGCACCACTAGTTACACTAGATAACTGTTCTTTTACCACAACTAGAAACTTGGTTTATAGTTTATGGTCTGGGTTTATAGTGTTGTCTGTTTCATATTTGTTAGACTCTGGGTTCCTTCATCCAAAACCTCTGCAGTTCCCATGCTTATAGATGTGCTTGTTGGTTTGGCATGCATATGATTGTATAAGGTGCAAATCCACGTGTCACAGTCACATATGCTGCGCTTTGTTGCCTCCATAAGAGTATCATCCACCCAAATATGCGAACAGTTGGTCTGATAAGCTAATATAAGTTCTCTCGTTTTGCTCTATTATCAATGATACTTGTTACTTTTGCACAGAGAAACACTTCTTGCTTGTTGATATGTGTCATCAGCACCTATTTGTGCTATGTTGCGACTCTTGATGAGTTCGTCTTTTATGCTCCTGTAAGCTAATAGCATGCTATCACAGGAAAGATTTGTCAAAAGGAGAGAACGTCTTCTGGGTCCTAATCTATCCACCCTTAAGGTAAATATCTCATATGTTTAATGTCCTATGGTGATCTGTCCGCCCTTTGTTAACATGTTGTTTTATGTACTGCAGGCTATAGAGATTCTGACTGGCTGCTACATCTTAGTTCAGGTTTTCTTAATTTCTTACCTTGCGTAATACATTTGAAGTTACATTTTGGGTCCCACCTGCTTTTTTACTTTGTATCTCTTCATTTATTAAATACTATTGTGTATTTTTCCATCATAAAAGGGGAATACTGTTGCTGCCATGGGTACCTTTAAGGGACTGAAACAAGTCCGAAAGGTTGTGGAGGACTGCATAAAGAACATAAAGCATCCAGTATACCACATTAAGGTGACTGGTTTTGTTTTTGAGATATTATCTTTTAAGGGATGCAAAATATGATTTCTCATCGATTGTTGTTAAACTAAGCAGGAACTACTAATTAAACGTGAGCTGGCTAAGAATCCTGCCCTAGCCACTGAAAGCTGGGACAGGTTTCTGCCAAACTTTAAGAAGTAAGGAACTTGCATCACATTTCTGTTCAGGAGTTACTACCTCTGAAAAGTACAGTGTGCATCTTACACCTCATTATTTGTTATTTTTCAGAAAGAATGTCAAGCAAAAGAAGCCGAATACTAAGGAGAAGAAACAGTACACACCCTTTCCGCCTCCTCAACAGCCTAGCAAGGTGAAGTCAATTGTTTCTTTCACTTCTAGAGTTGTTGTGCAGTTCACCATGCTGGTTTCATCAGTTCATTGGTTGTTATGTGGTTAGCAGCCCTGTCCTACAGCTTTATATCTTGATGGTGTTGGTGCCTGTCTCCATCTCATACTCTGATAAATGATTATACTGATTTCAAAGCTATTTGAATTTGAAGGAAACAAAACCCATGTGCAATATTTTTTCTTGTACTGTGGGTACTTGAAAATGTTCTTGTTTTGCCTTCTGTGCTGCTGTTGATTAATTTGTCAATCTGGATGTAGATTGATCTTGAACTGGAGAGTGGTGAGTATTTCATGAGTGACAAGAAGAAGTCAGCAAAGAAATGGCAAGATAAGCTAGATAAGCAATCAGAGAAATCAGAGGAAAAGAAAAGAAAGCGAGAAGCTGCATTTGTTCCACCCAAGGTCAGAATGTCCTCTTGTATATTTTCAGTGGGATTCTCTTTCGCTTGTGTAGTTACTAAATCTTGTTATGGGTTTCAGGAGAACACTCAATCCACAAAAACTACTGATGACAACAACGGGATTGCTGATATTGCGAAGTCCTTGAAGGTATATTGCTGTTATGGTTTCATGCTCTGCTTATTTTGTTCATGTCTGTTCTTTTTAATTTGTTTTGGATCATGTGCCGTGTTTTTTGAGGGAGAGTATGCGATTTGATTCCACTGCAGTAGTATCACATCTCTGCGATTATTCTCCATTTGCAGAAAAAGGCAAAGAAATTGAGGAATAGTGAGGCACAGGAAAATGTGAAAATAGAGTCATATGTTGCAAGCAATGAAGAATCACACTCCAAAAAGAAGCACAAATCTTCATCCATGTAACAGCAGTCTGAATTCACCATGTCAGCGCCTTGTTTAATTGTTTCAGTTTGTTGAACCATTGCCATCCTGGTAGGTCTTACCCTTAAATAGAACAAAACTTGAAGCTTTCAGTGGTGTGCCAGTTTTGTTCTGTTCGTTAACAGCTGTTATGTGATCACATCAGGAACATCTATTGTGTGTAATTTACTACAGTTTCAACGGAGTAGTTCGAATTACGTCAGCTATCTTTTTTGAAACACTTTCAACCGTACACATGCAAATTCGTGTAGTTCACAGTTTCTCGAGAACATAAATACCTGTCTTTGGAAGAACACAATTCAGAATTTGTTCTTTTGCAATAAAATGATACAACTGTCAGGAATAGACACCATTTTAACAGGATTACAGATTATTTAGAACATCAATAATACTGGTCTATCAAGGTCTTGGCACTTCTTGGCCGGATCCGACGCAGAGGGCTTGTGAGTCCACATACGAGGGCAGTGTGACCGGATCCAAAAGGCGGAGGCCGATGGGTGGAGGAGAGATTGTTACGTTTTTTTTTTTTTTTTTTTTTTTGAGCGTACGAGAGATTGTTACGTGCTAAGTTGACACTCTTACAGAGACTGTATTCAGTTTCTTATTTGAAGGAAAGTGGGCTTTTGGCCCAGATCGAAGAGACCTGAGAAACGACCGGGAACAAACCATCTCAAAAAGATGATGCAAAATAGAGCACGCAAAAGCAGAATTTTAGGGCACCTGATTTTAGGGTAAACGATTCCACATGAACGTAAGAGCATCTCCACCGGCAAGTTTAATAGCATCCCTGATAGCTATTTAGGGGCTGGCGTCAAAATTGGGCTCATACCGGCTAAGCCTAGTAAAGCGCTGGCGTGGTTTTGAAATAGAATCACTGGCAACCCCTACTATAAAAATATTTTTGAATGGCGACAAAATATTCTTGTCTGCCGTTTAGATTGACACCACAAAATGGATCCTCAACGTGTAAGTCTGGTCCACGCGGGACTTTTTTCGAGAGTAAACCTCTGCCTACCATAATTTTATAGAAGGTAGAGGTTTGAGTACAAGAACAATACCACTCACTGCGAGCAACAAGCATAGCAACAACTCACACCGTCTAGTCCGAACACAGCCACCACCAAAAAAACAGCATGGAACTAACTGAACAAACGATAAAGAATAGAAAGCACAAACCACTCAACACCAAACCAATTATTCTATACCACCAGAGAAACTATTTATTTTCTGTACCAATTTACAACACATGTACACCTTGACTAGTTACAGCAAAACTTTGTATTACTATGCTTAACCAAGGGCCTCTTGCCCTTATCCCCCGGTATACAAGACTACAGTGATTAAAAAACACGGCATGGAAAACTGGATGCAAATTTACAATCATCGAACCAATCAATCAAAATCAGACGCCTAAGCTCTCCTAGTAACTACACTTCAATGGCCTGCTACCTGGTATAAAAAGAATCACACATACTGTACACCCTACCACAGGAACCCCTGATTTATCCACAACTGAGGCTCTGCTGTGAGAAAGAATACCTATTCCCCTCTTTGCAATAAAAACGCAAAGCTTGGGTTCTCACGGAAAAATGGTAGCAAGTCATCAACAGCCATCTCAATGACTGGCGTTGTCTTCGTGATATCATCAAGTGAAAAGGGTATGCTGCAAATGAGGAATGAAAAGGTGAAACCATGAGCCATCGACATTAGGAGGCCCTAAGAAGTAAAAAATAATTTAATAAATGCAACAAACCTAGAATCATCATCTAGCAGTATAGAGAAAGTTGTGACGGTATTTGCTTCCTCACGCGCAGCAGCTTTCAAGCTTGATGCGAACTGTAAATAGATATAGTGAAAGCATATATCATTCAACAGATCATTTGTAAATAAAAAACAAACCACTATTCTAGCAAACCCAAATAATATGCTTTTTAAGTCGAAGTAAAATGAGGGTGCCACATGAGGATTTCCTAGGAGGCCATCCTTCCTAGTACTACTCGCCAAAGTGCACTCAAACTTCAGAGTTGCATTCTTAAGTTCAGAATTCTGATGAGATTCGGTGCTTTAGTAATGGTAGATCGCATCTGACAAAATATTAACTTAAGGTACATCATCTCACCTCCGCTGAAATAGTGTTTGTACCATTGACATCATCCAAGTACATACTAACTATTCGCTCTAGCTGCTGTATGCTGAGGGCCTGAAGAATTCATACAAATATTAGGAGTACAACTTATGAAGGTAAAGGACTGGCAGTGGACGAATCTCGGTCTCTTATTAAGAAAATTAGTCCATGTCAAATCAAATACTTACTTCGCACACGTCAGTACGTATCTCTCTTAATGTCCTCATTGGTTTTAGAGAAATCACCTGGCAAAAGAGAACAGTAGAGATAAAATGTGTTCGTGATTAAAACGTTATTGGGCACTGCAATTTCATAATAAGAGAAAAAGGCGCACCAAGAAATCAACAGCCTGTCTGATATGCTTTAGTGCCTCCCAGGCTGAACCTGCAAACTGTGTCAAATATAACACATAAGCCAATAGCTTTGGGAAAAAAAATTGAAAACAGGGAAATGAATACCTCTCGAGTAGCATTTTCAGACCAATGTTTTAGTTCAGCTAGTCCAGCTTTGACATATTCCCCGTTGCTAAACGAACAGCACTCACGACGCAAAATGAGCCTGTTTCCAAGGGTAAGATCTTAGAGAAGCTTATACATATATCAATACATGAGACAAGGACAAAATGTTTACCGGTTGAATAGCTGAACATCAATCAGCGAAAATATCTGTACAAACAGTTTATTCACCAAAATTGATGGAACCTGTGAATACAATTGATTAAGACACATTTATGAACAGGTGCCATTAACTCATGATGATTTTGCACCTACATGGTTCTCCTTTAATATATCCAAATAGTTGGAGAGGACTTCCACGATGCTTAACCAATGTGCTAGTTGCTTCTGTTGGCCCAAGCCATTTGTATGGCTTTTTGCTAGGTTTGAGTGAGAAGTTCGTGGATCCTGAAATAGATTCCATATTTAGCCATCTTAACATTGCGGCATGAAGTTTTTTTTGTTCCCAAAAAAGAGCAGGTAGCAGCACCTGGATGCACAATTCAAGTAAAGGGTTTAGCTCCTTCTTCACGCTGTCACTTATCATACCATAGACCTTCTCAATTAGATCCACAAGTTGCTGTTTAAAGAGCAAAGCTGGATATTTTGCTTCAACTTGGGGTAACCCGGTAGCTCCAACAACTGACTGGCCAAGAGAAGCAAGACCGGCATTTGAAGTTTGACTTGTATGAAATATTCTCTCAGACGAAAATCTCCGCCTTTGCGGGGTTGAGAGTGCGGTTCGAGTAGTTTTGAATGATCGTTGAAGGAGAACTGTCAATGCAGATAAATTGGACAACCAATAGGCCAATGTTTTTACATCATTTTGAGCCTTCAAAAAAGGGAAACCCAACATCAGGACAAGTAGCCAACTCTATAGCAATTGCATGATGTAGTTTTGCAAGCAATTTGAAAAACTGAAAAGTATGGTACATAAGTTGTTACTATAGGTAATTTCAACATTTCCATGTTTATCAGACATTCCGGGAAACATGGATCCTAATCTTACCAATTATGATGTTCTGTACATGTTGTATAATACTCCCTCCATTCCATATTAGTTGTCGCTGTACCAAATCAGCGACAACTAATATGCAACGGAGGGAGTAGAAATTTGGATAAACAAGATCCATTCGAGTTCTATTGCAATGAGATATTGGGTAAATGACATTCTTCTATAATTCTATTGCAACAAGCAGAAGTTGTACCCTATGTCATCGATGCTGCATAAAAATGATGGAAGAGTCACTACAAATCCAAAGAAACTAAGAAAGTGTGAGGAACCTCTATTGCAGAGTTCATAGCATGTAGAATGCTGTCAAAGATACCAGTCTTCATGGCTTCAAATGATCTCCAGCGAAGAAGACATTGGTATATAAGAAGAGTGGCAACAGGCTTGCTCCCAGAAAATCCAAGATATTGGGAAATGCAAGTTAGCAACCACTGCTGATCATCTTGGGGCTGCTGGGGCTGCGGAGACTTCCAAAAAGTAACAAAATGATCATCTCCAAACTAGGTTAATGATTGAATTGAACATGGAGAATTAGCAATCATATTAGCAAAATACCTGATATTTCTGATTAAGCACTCTTTGCAGTTTCTCCCCATGTTCAACGTCTTTTTGATTACTCAAGTCAGGAGCATTGCCCTATAATAAGTTTAATGGTTCTACTATATTAAAAACATGTCACATAAATTATGTACAAATATGAACTTGATATAACTCACCACTGGGGGTGTTGCTTCTGATGGCCTCATCTCAGTCTGTCTTAGTTCACCGTTCAAAACATGGCCATTCTCTTGGCTTCTCTGCAGCATATACCCACAGTATCAGTTATGAGAACCAAATAATCATTATCATATATGTATACATCAGGCCCATCAAAGCTGCATTACATGGATCCTCATGGTCTTTGAACGTAAGGCTGGAGATTTGGCAGTAGAAGGTGGAGTAGCAGTTGATTGTTGACGGAGAACATGATTCTCGGCTTCTAAGTTGGCTGCTTTTCCTTCAAGTCTGTTTATGGAAGGATCGACAATAATTGTTTAATTGAAGTTCAGAAGATAGGGAACAGAACCCGATCAGTATTTTTGAGACAATGAAGCATATAAAAAAATGCAAATGCACCTTTGTAAGGACTCCTGAAGGTGAGTTACAATTTTCCCAGACTCCTCAATTTTTTTGATCAAATCATCATTCCTCTTGAGTAGGTCTTCATTTCTCTTCAATAAATCTTCATTTCTTTCATGAGCTTCAGTAAGAGCTCTCTTGGCGACATCAGTATCTTGTTTTTCCATTACAAATGAAGACAATCTTGATATTGCATCTACTTGAATCCTGGTTTCAGGAAAATAAATTAGACTTCAAAAGGATAACATCAGCGATTAATGTCAGGAACATGCACTACTGATAATCATGTAATGATGTTTTTCTTGTTAGAAACTCAGTGGCAGCAGACTGAATGCAGAATAAATATACTAACTTCTGCACTGTGTCTTGAAGTAAGTGGATCCTGTACTCATTATCACTAATTTTTCTGAGTAATTCCTCATTTTTCTGTTGAGCTTCAGTAAGAGATTTCCTCATTGAGTCATTTTCTTGCCGTGCAGCTTCTAAAGAAACATCTTTTGCTGCTATATTTTCTTCAAGCCTGTTTTATTTGCAAACACAAAACTATAACGTCATAATCTGAGAAATGGAAATATCAACAGTATTCCAAATAAACATTGGACTTTATAAGCGGAAGTGGGTTAAAGAGTGTGTGCATATGTGGATGGGTGAGAACAGAATAATGAAACATCAAGAAGTATTAGTGAAGGTACGGACTTAATTATGGTATTCTGAAGATCTTCAATTTTTTCATTAGTATCTTCGATTTTCATTAGTAATTCTTCATTTCTCTCTCCAGCTTCAGTAAGTGCTTTCTTAATTGCATCCTTCTCTTGCCTCTCTGATAGCAACAAAGTATCCTTTGTTGTTGAATTTTCTCCAAGCCTGAATTATGTTGAAGAAGTGGGTATCAAACACTAACATCTCATAAAAAGAGAAAAAAGGACTACCAAGCATACAGATATATATATTCAAGACTAGAAAGATGAAGTGCCTTTCTATGGTATCTTGAAGAAGATCAATCTTCCTGTCAACATCCAAAAATTTCTTTAGTAATTGTTCACTTCTTTCTTGGCTCTCAAATTGTGCCTTAGTTGTTGCATCATTTTGCTCTCTTTCTCGCAACAACAAATTCTCCTTTGTAGCTGTATTTTCTTCAAGCCTGTGTTCGTACATGGAAAAAAGGTTGAAATACCTAAGTATTTGAGAGATGACATGGGATCTATAACAAAATGTCGAGCCTTAAGGAACTATCATGTACCTTTGTATAGTAAACTGAAGCTGAAGAATATTTTTATCATTATCGTGAATTTTCATGAGCAATTCTTCATTTTTTTCCTGAGCTTCAACTAGAATCTTTCGAGTTGCCTCATGTGCTTGCTTTTCTGTTAGCAGCAAGACATCTTTAGCAGTGCCATCTTCTTCAAGCCTGTCAATGTGAAGAGGGAAAAAGTTTGGTACTATTACTTAACATGTAACATTGACAAAGAGAAGTAGGTGCATGATTGCAACTCTAATCTGAAATATGTAGGATGGTACCAACCAACACTGCATGTAGTGTGAGTGACCCCCCCCCCCCCCTCCCCCCCAACCACACACACACACACCAAAACCTGTGCACACACACCACACCTTTCAACATAAGTACAGCAATCTGACCTTTCTATGGTAGCCTGAAGGCTGTCAGAATTCCTATGCGAGTCTTCAACATTCTTTATTAGTTCAGCAATTTTCAACTGTGCTTCTGCAAGCAATTTTGAGGTTGAAGCATTCTGTTCTCGTTCAGTTAGTAACAAAGTCTCCTTTGCACTGACATTTTCTTCAAGTCTATGCACATGATGATGGTAACACGTTGTTGCATAATGCAATTGAAGATAAAAGATAATGTTAGTACTGTCAGGTCAGAGGAGAAGCCTGATTAATCCTATAGGAGAAATGACAGACCTCCTTATTGTGTTGTCAAGTTCTGCTAGACTTGCATGGTTATCTTGCGCTTCATTTCGTAATTCCTCGATCCGTTGCCAAGCATCAGATAGTTCGCTCCTTATTTTGCTGTTTTCATGTCTTTCAATTGCCAATTGAGAATCTAGGACCGCTGTACTTTCTTCAAGTCTATGTGCAAAGAAGAAAAAATTTACACTAACTACCTATACCAACAAGCGCAGGTTTCGATCTTCAAGATACTTGTTAAAAGCAAAGAGATTAAACCTTTTTAGTGAAACTTCAAGCAGATCAATTTTTTTATCCGAGTGCTCTATTCTGCTCGTTAACCGTTGATTTTCCTCCTGAGCTTCAAGTAGCTCAGTTATGGTATCATCATAACTTTGCTTTGTTTTAAGAAGCAGGGACTCTCTGGTCGTTGCATCTTTTTCAAGTCTATATTTATTGACATGAAGGAAATACGTGTTAGTTCACAAAGTTGAAAACATAGGAGTCGGACTCTGTAGTACCAGTTAGTGCACGATGATCGAAGTTAGCTGCTAGCTCTTTTATTGGTAGCTAGCAGCTAACTTCGATCAATAAACAGACCTTTCCATATCCTCCAGAAGATGCTCAATTTTTTCATTAGCTTCTTCAACTCTCCCAAGCAATTCTTGGTTTACTTCTTGAGCTTCTGAGAAAGCTTTCTTGGTTTGATCATGCGCTTGCCTTTCTGCTAAATAAAGCGTATCCGTTGCTGTTGCACCCTCTTCTAACCTATGTTCAGGATTAAATAATAAACCGTGATCCATAAATTTGGCGAGGGAGAAACTATCTGATCACATGAGATGACAGATTACTTAGCAACTAGCCAACTACTACATTGTGCCTCAAGATCCAAATTACCCCCGCATATTGCCTTCAAAGGAACATATTCTACATGACCTTCAGCACAGCTGAATCAAAAATCTGGTGCTTACTTCCTGGTCAACCTGTTTTACAAAATTGTGACATTGGATCTCTTCTTTTCAAAGTTGACTTTATTTTTTTTCGAAGGGCCAGAGGCCGAACTTTTTATTAGAAGAAAAGAGAGCAGCGTACAAGGCATACGCATGGTACAAAAGGGTTACAAAAAGAACCCTATCATGAGCTAGGGAAATACACCACCGGCACCACATCTACCACTATATGGTAGGGCACTCACTCCACTGGTTCCACACGAAGACATTGGATCTCTTCTTTTCAAAGTTGAGTTTATCTCTCGCCCAGTCTCAGAACAAATGAATCATGTTACCTACTCTATATTTACTCTAATGTTGGAAAGAATTATCATTATTTTCTTTCACTCCAGCTACGGCGGTAATGGGATGATAGCCAACCAAATTTATCAATTACATTTAGGTATGATGTGTCAAAACACTAATTATCACAACTCACACCAGAGGAAGTTTATGAGAAGAGAAAAACATTAGTGAAACTGAAGCGCATGGTTGTGAAGTACTCGAGTGAAAGGAAATACCACCAGAGTACTGCTTTAAAAGCCTATTTAGCATAATGTTTGCATGTGGAGGTAAATGCGTGATGTGCAAGTAATTATCCAGTAGTAAAGTTTACTCAAATAAGTCTCCTTCATGAGAAACACGAACCTTTTTACAGTATTTTGAAGTAGATCAATATTTCTGTTAGCAGAAGAAATTTCATCCAGTAAACCCTCAATCCTCACTTCTGCCTCTGCTAGTGCTTTTGATGTCGCATCCTTTTCCTGGTGCTCTGTTAGTAAAACTGCCTCTGTTGCAGATGCACTTTCCTCAAGTCTACATTCATGGACAGAAAACAGTAAAAAACAGGTTCACGTAGAGGTTTCATGAATGACTGCTTTCTTGGAGTATTCAGACCTTTGTATACTATCTTGAAGCTGATGCATATTGTTGTTAGCACACTCAATTTCCTTAACTAGTTCCTCGATTTGATCCAGAGCTTCAGTTAGTGTTTTTTTGGTCACCTCGGTTTCTTGCTTTTCAGCTACCAATAAGGCCTCTCTTGCGGTAGATTCTTCGTCAAGTCTAGGTTTATGCAAAATAAATAAATAAAACAACATCAATGGGATTTATAGTAGACACTGAACTTTCCTATATGAAAGGCTAATAGAATTCAAAAGACAAGAATGAGTAATGCAAGTCAGAGTGCAGGACAAGCTTACGATAATTCTCACAAAGAACTAACATGCACGCCTTATCCTCAAGCAGATTAATTTCCCATTATAAATCATATTTTGTTTGTTCAATAACAATTTTACTGCTGGTCAGCTAGTTCATTTTACAGCCTCTTAATTTTCTATCTTCCAATTACCAACACATCTCATGATATTGCACTTGTATGGCACCAAGTAGCTAAAACATCTTTTTAATTAGCACCATGGATTGCATAATCAATTGTGCTTCACTTAGTTCTTACTTCAGCAGCATTAAGTGCTTTCATGGTCTTGTTGTTGGGAACGGCATATGTGTCTGTATGGGTGAGTGCAAAGGGTTTCCACAAGTCATACTTGTGAATACAAAACGTATATATGTGCTATGCTAGCATGTGCACCTGGAAAAAGTTGGGCAAAAAATGATTATATGTGCACTATACAAAAAAGACAAAATAATGTACAAACACCGTTTAGAAATAGGTGACTCAACTTTATATAGATACGTATTTCAGTGTGTACATACATCCGTATCTATATAAAGTTGAGGCACGAGGAGGAGGTTAGTCTGGATGGGCAGGTGGTGCCTCAGAAGGACACCTTTCGATACTTGGGGAGTTGGGGTCAATCCTTCACAAGGATGGGGATATTGATGAAGATGTGAACCACCGGATCAAAGCCGGATGGATGAAGTGGCGCCAAGCTTCTGGCATTCTTTGTGATAAGAGAGTGCCACAAAAGCTAAAAGGCAAGTTCTATAGGACGGCGGTTCGACCCGCAATGTTGTATGGTGCTGAGTGTTGGCCGACTAAAAGGCGGCATGTTCAGCAGTTAGGTGTGGCGGAGATGCGCATGTTGAGATGGATGTGTGGCCACACGAGGAAGGACCGAGTCCGGAATGATGATATACGAGGGTAGCACCGATTGCAGAGAAGCTTGTTCAACATCATCTAAGATGGTTTGGACATATTCAGCGTAGGCCTCCAGAAGCTCCGATGCATATTGGACGGCTAAAGCGTGCTGATAATGTCAAGAGAGGATGGGGTAGACCAAACTTGACATGGGACGAGTCCGTAAAGAGAGATCTGAAGGACTGGAGTATCACCAAAGAACTAGCCATGAAAAGAGCCACGTGGAAGCTTGCTATCCATGTGCCATGAGTTGGTTACGACATCTTATGAGTTTCACCTCTAGCCTACCCCAACTTGTTTGGGAATAAAGGCTTTGTTGTTGTTGTTGTTGTTGCTGCAGTTTAGCGCACATATGATCATATCTTTGCACAACTGTTCCGCAGATGCAAATATTCTAGCATGCCACAAATATATGGATTTTTGGGTAGTTTTATCGCACAGTTGCGTGATTCAAAACCCTTTGCAGACATCCATAAGTGCAGGAACACGGTTATTCTATTCTCTAAATAATAGGCAGGCTGGAATAAACAAGAAATTTTACCCTGGTGGGCGCTTTTTGTATCCCTGGCCAAGCAGGGTCAAGCTAGAAGCAATAAAAATGCAGATGTATAAACTAACTTTTACCCACAGGGAAAGACAAATGAAAACAACTGGAACTGATAATTATGCGACATTTGTATAACTCAATATAACTTTTCTATGTTATGAAGGAATTTAGTATGATATCAAACAATTCAGTTCAGTTAGAACATTGAAAGTTCTTTGATACTGGATGCTGCAAGGTGCTCTTCCATGGCATGATCGCCGTTTCCTGGAAGCATAACTGGAAGATGTAGGCAACCTGGCAAGGTCAAGTTCTATGTTTGGTTGACTTGCCTTGATCACAGCTGAACAGCAGACCGGCTTGTGTGGCATGATTTGTGCTACACACACACCGCTGTCACCGAGAGAAGGACAATGTGACATCTGGTCATATAGATCGTGTCTTCGCACGGAAGGCCTGGCACTTCCTTGGATGCAGCCTGGCACTTTAATGGATCCGATCAAGGGCGTATGGCCCAGAGGTCAGCGAAGAACTCGTCAACTGGTGGGAAGTGACTCTCGCGGTCTCTCCTACCAGGCTGCGCATGAGAATGACGTCATCATGCTAACGGCATGGTAGATTTGGAAATAGGATTTCTGCCCTACATGAGAATCTTACTTTCTGGACCATGCCAACCCCATAGCCGACCAAGAGGGCATGTCTCTTAAGGCCTGCCTTGATCAAGTTGTATAGGCGTTGGCCTCCTCTGTCCCTCCCTCCCTCTGGTACACTCCCTCATGTAAATAACTGCTTGTATATATCTTCTTCTTTTTTTAAATAAATTTTACTGCCGGAGCCACCCTACAGTTTTCCGGTAAAAGAACTAAGAGTATGGGTGATCCTTGTGTTGTGAGTGCCACTTGATCTTTGGTCTTCGTTTTGATTTTTGATCATGGCACTAGGCTGCCCAAATGTTCAACTCTCCTAGTAGCTAATTTCTCTCCTAATGATTTTTTTTGCAGATGTTCGTTTGCATCTTCACTAAAATAATAGAATAATGGTCATATTTGCGGTGGGGAGACTACGACAGTGCTTAGCCTACTGGATAGGACGAAGGCTAAATCCTGGGTCAACATGGGCTAAGAAGCTGGGGTTGGGGCTTGCACATAACCTTTTTTTCTATAAATGCAACGAGGTGCAATGCTTATTGCATATTCTCAAAGAAAAATAATCTTTGTTAATTTCTCAATGCATTTTTGCATCAGGCTTCAGGTCATACTTTAAGAGAATGCTACTAGTTAGTGAGGGTAATCCCTTGTTATTTGTTGCATGCCCACATTCAGGAGAGGGTACACTTTTCATAAATGGCAGTTAAAAGAGAGCAGTCGGTTGGTATCTATCCTCTTGATATCACATCAATTGAAGAGAAAGCACTTCTCTGATTGTACAAACAATCTCTTTCCAACTAGCAGCTGTCCACTTTCGCTTCATTTGATTTTTGCATTGACTTCTAAGACAGAAGCTTATACTTGATTAAGTCTACATGAAGATTGACAAAGCAAGCACTGAACCCCTTCTAAGCATTGGTGGTTTTGCTCAACTATATGTTAGCAGTTAAACATGATAAGTTGTTACTGACATGCTAGGGTCATCATACTCAGTACTTTGTATGATCCTGTATTCGAGCATGTAAGAACTAAGATGTACAATATCTTAGACCTGTCAAGAACCTCCGACTTCTTCAGATATTCGTCATTTGTTTCTCCTTTCTTTTTCATCGTATTTACATAAATTCATTGCCTATTGCATTCTTTTCCCTGGTTAGCAAAATATTGTCATTCTTATTCTAGAAAAAAATGTTGTTAATTTTGGAAGGCGAAATCATTCTAGCCAAAACAGAGTAAACCCTCTTGCTGATATGAGGAAAGAGTGATTATTAATGTCGGTGATTGTTAACCAGAAGTGTTATTTGGCAGAATATTGGGAATTGTTTTGAGATGATATAATATTGAGTAATAAATTAAGGTAAGAAAAGAACCTCTCTAAAGAATCCCGAAGCACACTGTTTCTCCTATCAGCATCTTCAAGGTTCCTCTGTAGTTCTACAATTTCTACCTGGGTGTCTGCTAGTTGTTTCATGATTGCATCATTGTGTTGTCTTTCAGCTTTCAAGGAAATCTCCACTGCCACAATATTTTCCTCAAGTCTAAATCAAAATGGAACAAGTGATCAGCTGTGACAATGAAATGATAATAGACACAGTTCTCTAGCAGCAAGATCACTAGAGTACTAGGAAGTTAGTAGCTAAAATATGGATAACTACATAAAATAAGAATAAAATGTCCCCAGGTCTAGAAATAAGGTCAGGCAAACATCAAGCAACACACCTTTGGGTGGTGTCTTGATAATGAACAATATTTTTTTCACTGTCTTCAAATTTCTTGAGTAATTCTTCATTTTTTCCCTGGAGTTCATTGAGTAATTTCTTAGTAGCTTCACTTTCTTGTCTTTCTGTAGTTGATAGAGCATCCTTCTCGGTCAATCTTTCTTCAAGTCTATATCCATGAAAAGAAGGAACAAATATTACTGGACATGTCAACAAAATTCGTAACACTATGGTTCATACGAAGGATTCCTATGTAACTTGTTAACAGGAACAAAAAAAAAAAACCTTTTTATAGTACTCTGAAGCAGAGTAGACTTTTCATCAGTGTTCCCAACTTCTCTCAGAAGTTCCTCAATTTTACCATGTGCATCAGCTAGTTCTATCACACTTGCCTCATGCTGTTGCTTTTCAATTTCCAGTGAAGACTCCAGATTTGTTATGCTATATTCAAATCTGCATTCCACAGCAGAGTGCAAGCTATCGGAAACCATGATATATAAGGGTACGTACCCACCCGCCAAAAGAATGCTTTTCAAATAACTATGAACTCATAAAAGGTACAAACTAAAGAGTATTGATGGGCTGATGGCTGATTACTAAATAGAATCTCTGCTCAAATGTACTTCTGGGACAGACCTTTTAACAGTTTCCTGGAGAAGAGCGATTTGTTTCTCGGCATCTTCAATCTTGATTGCAAAAGCTTGATCTCTTAGGTGAGATTCAGCTAGTGCAGCATTAGCTTCTTCCTTTTGTTGCCTTTCTGCTAGCAAAAGGACCTCTCCTTCTTTTACAGTCTCTTCTAGTCTGTGTTCATACAGAAAACGAAATGTGGCATTTTCAGAGTAATGCCAAGAAAATTAGGGGACTAGATTCTAATACAACCAGCACCCAGCAAAGTCAGGAATCATTCGTAGTCCAAAAAAGGGGCCTGTTCCAATAACTGCTGGAAGCATTGGACAACAGAAATAATGGATATCTCACTTTACATAAATATCCCTCAAATTGTAAGAAGGCATCCAAGTTTTCAAAAAGGTATTACAGAACGCCCATGCAATAATACTTTCTGGATACAGCACCACTGAGATAATAAATTCCAAAAGTTACGCAGGTCCAAATCCCAACTAGCAGATGAGCAAATTTTCGATTTGCCAAGAACTGGAGTACTTATGTCAGTAAAATTATATTCAACAATCGAATGCTTTCAAAGGAGGGGGAGATGATAGGGAAAGGACGAGAAGCAATGAGATACACTGAGGGATCAAGGATCTAAGACCTGAGAATTCGAGTGTTCTCTAACCAAAAAGGCTCAGGTTTACCCTAAACAGCATAAGAAACGTAGAATGTGCACCATCTTATGTGTGCACATGCATGTCTTTGTTGCATGCCAGCATTAGTGTGCAAAGTTACGCAGGAGGCTTGTGCTAACAGTTTTCCAAGTACAACTTCCCTTAGAAAACAATGAGTAGAGATCATTATCTCTTGGAAGAATAATGATGAAGGGACAGACGCCCCTAATATATTTCAGTTAAGTGTTCTCGCATATTATGGTAGCAGTACCAATTTCAGACCTCGTTTCTCCCTGGAAGTGACTGGTTGATTTTTTTTTTACAGGAGGAGAACCACAAGTACATGGGAGTCTGAACGCTTACAGAATAGACAACTACCTTTAGAAACTTAGATGCAAGTTCAAGTAACTCCATAAAATCTTTAGGTAGGACCTCACAAGAACTATAATTTTTTTTAAAGGATCATGCTATACTTTTTTTTTGTTAGGGGCACCATAAAATATATTTTGCAATAGTTACGACTTTCGAAATCAGAATAGTGGAGATATTTCAGGCAGCTTTGGGCAGAAGAAAATGGTGTCAACAAGATATATTATAGAGAAACTCAGACAATTGAAAACAACTGCAAACCTCTTCACAATATCATTAAGCTGCTTGCTCATTTCATCTGCATCCTCGAGTTTCTTATTCAACTCCTCATTTCTTTCCTGGGCATTAGCGTGTGCTTTCTTTGATACATTGTTTTCCTCTCGCTCTGCTACTAGTAGCACCTGACATAGTAAATTTCTCTATTGTCATACTATTTCACACCATGCGTAAATAAGTTAAATTTAGGCTACATTTCAGAAAACTAGAGCAGATACTGTAATGCGAGCCGTAGTATAAAACTATAACACCAACACATAGCTTAAGTATTTTCTAATGCGGTTCGATTGAATTTCCATTAGTTAAAAGGTTGAAGAGCATACCTTCAGGCCCTCAATTTCAGAAGTCAATGAACTGATCTTTTCTCTTTCTTCAGCTAAAGCTTCTTCAACAGCTTTTTTAGCTGATTCGTTTTCCTGTATTGCTATAACTTCTTCCATCCGCTGCTCCATGTCATGAAGAGCAGACTGCAGTTTAGAAACTTCTGTTGCTTTGGACTTCTCCAAATCAGTCTGCAAATTGTATACACAAGTATGACCATTAGCTGGTATGTCAATATATGGATAAAAACTGCAGTTTTACCATATCTTCAGCAATTTCTATAAGACTAATATTCAGAAATTCAATTTTCAAGAACAAGTATTAACCCTTAGTTTCTTTTCCAGGCTTAAGCGGCTTGTTAGCTCTTCCACACGTTCCTCCAGTTTCTCCTTTGCCACCTTTAGAGCTTGAGTATCTCTTGCAGCCTAGAAAGTTTGCACCAAAAAGTAAGCTTTATACAAAAGCAAATTACCAGGGAACCTACCAGAAAAAAAAAACACCACAACAGGTGCTTAAGTACCATTTTGAGCTGTCGCAGCTCCCTCCTTGCAACCCTTCCTCTCCAAGCACATTGGTAAGTCAATGCTGCTCTCTTTAGTTTTATGTAACTTAAGTTATCTCTGTGGCGACGCCACCGAGACTGCAACATCATAGTTATGGCCCAGATATAAGCAACTGAAGACGAATCATATAAAAATGGCAGGAGGTAGAAGTTTGCCTGCAGCAGTCCAATGAAAGCAGCACTGCAGTACATACCAGAATAGTTGACCTACCTGGATCTGGATAGAAGCTTTGTTTTGATTTCTAGCATTAAATTCATTGCGAGCAGCCATGGTCCTTAACCCTGTCTGCAATGTAATGGCTGATAGGCATAGCTGAGAATATGTTCTGCGTGCAAAATAACAGCGTATATTTTTCTGTATTTTCAGGGCTGCAGCTTGTTGTCTCAGGAATCCGTGAAGTTTACATGCCAATCTTGCTGCAATAATCAAAGGAACTCTTAAAATATGCATATGGCTCCATCACTGCTATGACCACATATTTCCAGTTCAGATGTCATTTGAAAATGAATTTACCTCTGACAAAAGATTGCAAACAAACAGATGCATTGCGCAGTATTAGGAACTGCTCACGAGCAGCATGCGTACGGAATTGACCCTGAACACCTCTTGCTGCAGTATTTCGTGCTTCTGTTCTTATAGCATCCAATTCAGCCATCTGGCCAGCTCTCAGGAATACCTTAGTTCGTCCTATCTGTTGATCAGAAATATGGTCCAAATGTTGCGGGACTGAGTGAACAAACTCTTAGAAAATAAAGAAAAACTCAGGCACGAAAACAAAGCAGTCCAAACGACAAATTCCACTATTAACCAGTTGCAAGCAAGGAGTTGATTAAGAATCTCTAGAGTATGCTGCGGAATGCGTTATAAAACCATCTCAAGAAGGAAAAGGAAGTTAAAACAAATGGAACTTAGAACTCATAAAGATTTGGTAATGAGCCAATATCTGAACCTAAACTCATCCCTAGCATATTTACACAAATAAATAGCTGACCCCAACCCAACCACAATGAACTCAGGTATAAACCAACCTATTCAGCCCACCCTCATTAAATCTAGCCCTAACTACCCCACGATCATACACTTCTGTTGTCTATATCGTACTTATGCGGCAGCCCAATTTGTTGAACCTAAACTAGGAAGTTGTTAACTTCTTGGTTTAGTACATAAAAAGTATGCTCACCTGATAACCCTGCAGTCCGATTTTGTCCAGAACCTTTTGACAAGTCACTTTTTCATCATTTCTACCAGAAAAGGAGCGTGTGAATTCTTATGTAGACATGCTAGAGATTAAAGAAACAAACATAGAAATGAAATTCATGATTGAACAGTGACACTAACTTTTCTTTTAAAAGTTCAGGAGCAAGAATGCGAAAACGATGTAAAAAATCACGAAACAGTTTTCTTGTGGGATATCCAGCGCAGCTGATTCTGATTGCTTCTAGAACACCCTAAGATGATACAAAAAAAAACCATTATCACGGACACGATGACATTAAATTTCTCTAAAATTACAAGAAACATGAAGTATCTTATTACCGAACATCGAAGTTGCTGTAGAACATTGGTGTTCTCAAAAATAGCAGGCTTAAGAACACTATTTGGTTTTACACATCTAATGTAATGAGGTTCCGTAGAGCTCAAAGTCTCCATGAGCTCATGAAGTTGCATCTGGAAAATACAATGAATTATCAGATACATAATGCCATGAAAGCGCTATATAGAAAATGAGAAGTAAATGTCAGGACAGATCCTTAATATTTACTAAAATTTCAACTGAATCCCTATTCTTCTAATCTGTCAACTACGTCCTCCCTGCTAAATCCTGTTATGAATTTACGGGCATGGAAATCCACGTTAACAATGTACTGTTTCCCCAATCTAGTATCATGTGGCTGCAATGTTCCCTCTTACTGTTTTCCACAAAAACTAGCAACAAAATCAAGGAAGCACTAAGTAAATAAGTAAATGGCAATGATCACGCATGTCCCTATCAAGTGAGCTAGTACAACCATTTAATCTCTTCCAAAGCATTTAATTAGGTTTAGAAAGTGGAAACACTGAAATAAATTCACTCTTGGTTCCCTCAGTGGACAAAACATTTTGCACCAAGACCCCTGAAGCCATGGTAAGTTATAGCAAAACAGGAGTAGCAATTTGTAGCTTAACACAAATGTTTAACTATAGCAGAATGTCACCTTGAAGCGAGTTGCAATTGAGGACGACTTTGATGATTTTGTGTTCTCTTCTGGTGCTGGTGGGAATAACACTGATACAAAAGAGCACCTTGAAGCATTAAGTAATTCCTGATGTTCTGCTACCACATAATCTTTGTTTTTATCCAGGAAATGATCAGATTGATATGTCACCTGGAGATAATTAAGATAGATGGATTTACTTAGGCAAATGCATGAAGAAAGGAAGTGTTATAATGTGAAAAATACTTACATCTCCAGCATAATGTTGGATTGTAAATGCAGTACGAGAAAGTTTTGGTTTGGCAAATCTTTTGTGAGTTTTGAACTTCTCATACAGCTTCTGAGATAACGTTTCGTGTGTCGACTTTGGAAACATGCTGCAGAATATAGGACGCCGAAAGAAAGAAGTCTTGTCAGAAACATGTACCCACAAAATCATGTCATGTAAAAATGCATATCCCTGGCTAAGGCAAGAAAAATGAACGAACAAGTGTTTCTTGGACATTACACAACTTGTTAGACTATGGAAAAAAAATCTGGGAATACATACTTTCAGCTGAGACAAGAAAAATTAGATAGCAAGTGTTGGTTGGATGCTTACACCAGGTACAAAGTCTGATAGACTATGAAGAAAAATCTGGGCATGCTCTATTCCTACCAACGCACTTAATCAGAAATTTCAGCTCTATCCATCAGGCAGGCATAAGCACAGCAATGCACAGTGATCCAATTACTTATTTATTTGAACATGCACATCCTAGAATAACCTGGCAGTGGCAACAAAGAAGGCATTGAAACTTACCAAGCTTCATCAAGAAGTGCAATAATGCCACCTGGTTTCTGGACACAAAAAGGTGGTGATTAAATATGTGAACATAAAAAAAAGTAGGAGGAAATTTCTAGTGATGTACAGACTAAACAAGTATATTGATGATTGGTATCATTCATATTGGACAATGCAGCTGACTTATGTACTGCATCAAAGATTGAACTACGCTGGTCGCAAGTCAGACAGACCAATGTGTTGCAATGAGCTTAATTTTTCATATTCAGCCTGACTGATCAAAGGAAGCTAAGCTTAGCATCGAACTCGTGTACAGATCAGAGAAGCTTGAGAAATTGAGCCAAATAAATCTTGAAGTTTACAGAACATTTATTTTTCGAGAAAACGCAAAAGACTTCTGTGTTTCATTTCTTTAGAAAGATAAGAGTTTGTTACAATCCTCCTAGGAGGCAGATTACAGAACATTTATAAGGGTGAATAATACGAAGAGTTTTATGATGGGGGTTAATGAAATTTACAAAAGAAAGTCAATGCATGTAACCGTGACCAACTCATACCTTCTCAATCAAATCAAGAACATCTTGGTTGTCAACAAACTCTATGTAACTCCAGTTGATCTGCTCCCTTGTGTACTCCTCCTGCTCCATTTTGAAGACATTCTGCGAAAACAAACACCACTGGTTGCTTGGCACAGGAAGGAGGAGAAGAAAATTGCAACAAGATGAGTTTTACACATACCTGGTTAAAATGTTGCTGGAGTTTTTCATTTGTGAAATTGATGCATAATTGCTCAAAACTGTTTAGTTGCAGACCGAAGAGTATTCAGCAACCACATATAAAGATACTCCTTAGTAACTATACTTTCTAAAAATAACTTAGTGCTTACTCACCTATTAGTTTTAAAACTTTCAAAACCATATATATCAAGTACCCCAATCAATTTGTCCGAGCTTGGATCTTGCCCAATCGATGCATTAATTCTATTGACAAGCCTGCAATAGTAGAATTATATATAAACTTAGAAAGGACAGACGACTAATTACAGTACATAAAATGTGGTCAAGTCTTTTTACCAGTCAAATAAGCGAGAATATATTTGTTTTGCGAAGCCATCCCTGCTAATGGTAGCAGAATTAGGGCCAACTGTAGTTGTAATCACTCCTTCTGGCGTATTTATTTCCCTCTTTATCAAGGCATTCTCCAACTTCTCGCAGTCACACCTGTAACAAGCATTCAAATGTATCGTAGATTACAAATATTAACCATGGATAGTAATGAAATTACAAATAGAAGTGGTGAACTAAAACATCAGCCTACATCAAGAGCTCTCCTGCTGTATCAAGATGGAATCTTGATTTCTCATCCTTTATTACAGATGAATCTGCCTCGCTCCCTTTTGCGAAATTAATATTACCAAGATGAAGCACAGCAGCAACAACACGGAATATAGCTTCCTGTAAAAACGTCACATTCGTAAAAAAATGTGATATCTACAGCTGAGCAAATCCCTGCTGAAAAGGGCTGAATTCAAAACCTGTTCTTGCTCAGTGATGCCAACCATATCCATAGCATTTCTTGTTGCAAGATACTCCTCAGCATCATTGATTCCATCAACTCTAATGCAAGATGACTGGTTGAGGTAGTGAAATGAAGATGGATCCCCCAGCTTATATTTTTTGATATCCTGCAACAGCAGATTCGACATAAAAAGTAGCATATGTAACATCTTGAACAAGATATTTTACGTAGTAAAGCTGACACCAATAACGGAATTTTTCTTTACCTCTGAAGGCGCTGAACAAAGGAAGTAAAAGCAATGGTAGTTTCTCTCTGGGCTACTAGTTTGGCAGACCCGAGATCGCTCGAGCAAGTAAGTTCTAATAGCAGCACCAGATATTTTCCCACTTTTGTCGAACTGGAGCTCTACAAACTTGCCAAACCGACTGCACCATGTCGATAAAAAACATTAAGAGGTATGTAAGTAAAATAGTGTGAGCAAGAATGAGAAGATAAATTACTAAAGGCTGTATTTGATTCTGTTGTATTGTCCATCTTCTAGGAAATACAAGCTGCATATTTCCTCGCATGTTTCATTTTGAATGCTCATCTCATGGCAGGACAGTAATACATGGTGGATCACCAACAGTGAGTTGGAGAGGTAGAAGTGGTGTTGTGGTGTAGCCCTGGCCTTCCTGAAGAAGTCCACTAATGGTAACTCAGAAGACAGATACTATAGAGCTACCACTTGATCCTGCACAGGAGCGCATGAAGGAAGCATCGACACCAATATGCTTTGTGAGCACATGCTTCATTTGGTTCATGCGCAATACTTATAGCACCCATACAGTTTGACAAAAGAGGAGCCGGTGTAGTGACAGCAACACCAAAATCCTCAAGGAACTACCATAGCCAAGTCACCTCTATTGTCAAAAGAACCATAGCTCGCAACTCAGTCTCGATGGGAAAGTGCAGTCTATTCCTTCATCTTCTAGGCAATGGAAGAACCACCAAGAAGAACAAACCGACTAACGATCCAAAGGATCACTAGCCAAAGTAGCACCCGAATAAGCCCGAAGCTGTAACGACCTGGAGCGTTAAAAGAAAAGATAGCGAGAGGTAGTCCCGCAAAGATATACCTTTGGGCTGTGACACGGTTCTTATGAATCCTTGTAATTTTTTTCTATATATGAATATATTTCATTAAGGTCTCCTCCACTGTTCTCAACAAAAGGATTTGTTTCCTTCAACTAAAGAGCTTCCATACATTTTCCCATACTTTTGGTTACCAAGAAAACTGTGCTATGCATGATACTTTTGGTTGTAGTTTGTGAAACACATGCAGTATGACTACCAGCTCCATGTTACTTTGATGATGCCAAAGAAACATAAAAAATATCTTCTGATTCCATAGTAAGATGTGTGTACCTTGAATTATTGTTCCGAACAGTTTTCGCATTCCCAAAAGCTTCAAGGACTGGGTTCGACTGGATGCATAGGATAAGTAATGACGAATTAATACAGCTAAAATCGTTACATTGAAGAGCATTTCATGTCTTAAGTGTTTGAACAGTAGAGAACATGTGCTATCAGCGTGTAAATGTTGCAACTATGAAATCAAACTTACTTCTAAGACCTGCTGTTCAACCGTCCTTCCTCCTGTACCAGACCGACCACCCAAAAATGCAAGATATCTCATCAGCAGTTTTGTAGTCTCAGTCTTTCCGGCACCACTTTCACCACTGACCAAAATGGAATTGCTCTTTCCTTCATTCATCATTTGCCTGTTTCCTTATTCAAATGAATGCAGAACGGTTCCATCAATATAGGCCTATAGGGGACCTCATCATGTAGATCAGTAATGGCATCAAATAATTCTAGTATAAGCATTCACCTGTAAGAGACGTCAGCTATTGCAAATACATGAGGATCTAGATCGCCAAGATTTGCGCCTTTGTATTTTTCCATGGTGCGGACATCAACGAGATTAGGCAGCCTCTGGAATGGATTTATGGCAATCAGAATGTTCCCCGTATAGGTCTGGAAAGAGAGTAGCATTAGGGGAAAATAAGGCAGTTGTTTTAATGATCATGTACTTGACATCACAATGAAATGATCACTCACATATATAACATTTTTCGCATATCTGACAGCCAGATTATCCAAAACACCAGGCTCATGCAAGTATGATAACCTTGTCATGTCATCGACTCCATCTGGTGGTGCTTCTGTGTCTTTAGGATGTATATCTGATACATTTGCAGTAACCTGGTTGTACAAACAACAATGTAACCATGTGGTTGTCATGAAAGAAAACTAAACTTCATGCTATGCTCTATGCATACTATTTACTGCAGATGATAAAAAGGTTGTTTGGCATATCGGTCACATCAATAAAGTTTTGGTAAAATACACACAAAACTTGATAGGGCATGTGATGGTATCATGGGCGGGCACAGGATTATTAGAATGGGTATTCAAAGCCAAAAAAAAAAGTTCCAGTGCAAAACGTCAAAGTTTCACAGTTTGTTACAGAAGCCTACCCGTCAATAGCTAACTTTAGTTGAAAGAGCCATTGCTGAATCTATCGCTTCCTAGGACTGGAGCGCGAGACTGATCTGCCTACAACGATCTGCCTACAACTGGAGATGAACGCTACCATGGGATAGCTAGACAGTGGGAAGAATAGGACCTAATTTTTGATGCAAAAAATAATGGGTATTCAGCTGAATACCCATGAATAAGCCTGTGCCCGCCTATGGATGGTATACTGGTATGATAAGGCACATATGGCGAGTGGGATCTTCTATTCATCATCAAGAATTCATTAAAGCATAAATATTCCACTGCTATTATCATTGTTTAGATGCCAAGGTCAATGGTTCTCTCAAAACTATACACAAATATTACTGTACCAATTATTAAAACTTTGACCACTAACAAAAATACTCGTAAAAAATGTGTGACTTATAATGTGGAAATGATGTTGGCGTTAAAGTATGCCATGGAATTATCTTTTTACAACTTTTTGCGAACATATCTATATGATTAGGAAAAGGTAATGATCAAATGCATGTAGGAGATCCTACTGATGACCAAAACTGTTATTTTAGAAGCTAAACCTTGAAATCCCATGAATGTCTGTAGGATCTCCTACAGATGAGATTACTAAAGAATCTAAGCTGTTTGCATATCAAATTGTGTATACCATTCCAGTGTATTTTAAATGCTAACCTTATAAACCAGCATTCCCATAAGGGAATTCTGAACCTTATTACTGAAAAGTTATGGTATCACTCAGTACTGTTATGAATTTTGTTTGTGGAAACATGAATCACTAGTATGTGTGCAAATATAACTGGGCGGTCCCAAGAACTGATGATAGCATCAAAACGATAAATCAAGTTATATTTGAACTGCACTCTAAGCCAGAGATTCAACTAAGAATTGCAGGGTTTTGTTCCGAAGCAAAGATATATGTGGAGCTGAGAAGAGCATAAAAGTAACAGAGATGTAACATAATTCATGGACACATACCGTCTTTCCCTTGGTTGTGCGGACATGAGCATTTTGACCATCAATTTTGAAGACCTCCCCATCAATCCAAGATAATTCTTTGTCTGCCACCCATACGTGAGAGCCGATAACAATGTTTAACAGGGGAGCCTGCACATGCGACAAGCGACACATTCAACTTATCAGATGACTCAGAATCACATGATGGGTCATACATCTGAATCTGAACTTTTTATTTCGCTAAACCAAACAGAAAAATTTTACAAGGAGGAGAACCTATATCAGGTATGGATGACAGAAGAAATAGAGATATGTAAAGCAAACCAAGGAATAAGATGCATGATGTACATTGTACACTAGAGTAATTTATTATCATATGGAAGAGAATGATGGCATTTAGTACGATTTCAGTGGAACGAGTACATTCTGGCTCGGTGTAGAATCCCGCAAGGGCATAAGCATATATAACTATCCAAAATCGTTCTGAAGAGAAGTATAAACAGCACCACAGACATGACAACGAAATATTATTTTCAGTTCCTTTCGATGCACAATAAACTAGAATATTCACCAAGCTCGATCATATAGAATGTGTAGCTAATTCATGCAATTTGCGTATCTGTGCTGAAACTGGACTTTAAGGATTGATAGGGCCTTCTTCCACAATTCAGCTAAACCTTTAAAATCGCTGAGCTCAATTTCATTCTCGTCATGTAGAGAAGAGGTTCAGCTGAGTTGTTAGCAAGTGAAATATCATATATGTTGAGGCAGAGAACGTTCAAGCAAAGTGGAAGCAGACAACTGCGTGTCGCTACTGTATACTCTTGCGATCCAGCAAAGTGCACGGATAAATCCAACGGATTCGTCCGCGGAATGGATAGAATTCTACGAAATTCCGCACGATGCGAACTGTTCCACTTCGCTTTCCCCCGTCACCCCAGAGCAGGAGCTCCAAAACCACGCAAAATCCTCCCCCCAAACCCGGCCAAAACAGGGAGAAATTACAGCGGCAGAAGTAGACAAAACCGCAACCCGACACAATGCATCTGAAGTATGTAAAACAAAACAGAACAGAGCGTAACGGGAAACGGCAGAGGGTGGACAAGTCAGAAGCAGGCAGGCAGGCAACGCACCATGTATCATCTGTGGCACAGCCCGTGTATTGGAGAGAATCGGCGCGCGGGAGGCGGGAAGCGGGCCACGATGGGGCTGGCGGGAGGAGACGCGGCTCGGCGGCGCGCGGTGGCAGCGCCGACGGGCGATCTCCTCCCCTGAGCCCTGGGTCGCCGATCGCCTCGCGGCGGCGCGATCCGGGTCGGCGGGGGCGGGGGGCGGCGGGAGCGGCAGCAGAAGCAGCAGCAGCGGGGCGCGGCGGCGTGGCAGGGCGGTGGTTGGGGGCGACGCGACGAGGGTTGGGTAGGGGAGCAGAGAGAGACACAGCGCGACAGGGAGGGTGAGGAGACAGGGGGAGCACAGGCAGGCAGGCCAGGCAGGCGGGCGCGACTCTCATTAACCAGAAAAGAAATGGCGAATAATCTGGGTGCGCGGCGCGAGGGAACTGTTCCGTTCGCCAACAACGTGCCGGATCGGGGTGGGTCGTCGTCAGCAGCGGCAGCAGCAGCACCACCAGCGCACCACCGTGCGACGTCTCCAAAAGACGGGCGGGCGAAGGTGGGGGAAGGTGGCGGCGGGTGGTAGGAACGGGGATTAAAGACGAGCTTTGACAGCGACGGATTGGGAGAAAGGTGGCGGTGGATTTGGACCGGGGAATGGAAATGGAGGAATCGGGATTGGATTGGATTTGTGCGGGTAAACCCGCGATTTGGATCCTGATGATTTGCCAGAGGAAAGCGTCGTTACGGGGAAGATTTGGCAGCTCCGGTTCCGGGGTGACATGTGCGGGGAGCGACAGCCGGGCTGGAGGACGGTGGATGGATTGGCGGGAGGGACCCGCGCGCTGGCCCACCTGGCCGACAGTTAGGCAGCGTGTCGTCATTAGGTGGATCCATATGAATGAACAAGCAAAAATGAGGAAAGTCGATAGCTTTCGGTGCTGGAAACTGGAAAGATCACTCTCTCTTTATTCTCTAGAAAAAAAAATTGAAATTTCAACTACAATACACGAAATAGGCGTTCGCCCCGCGAGCGCTATATTAATATAGCAACCACACGATACAACTGTTGGGGCATCAGCACAGTCACGTCCAAGAGAAAACATAAAAGAAAGAAAAGAGAAAGAAAGCCGAAAAGGTCGGATCGATAAAAACAAAGGTGTTATGTAGCCGTTGCGTCCTTCGGAGAATTCCCACCACGCTCCTAGCACCCTGAAACGCCGCGTACCAAGTAGCACCTTCAAGAAGGAATGCGACGACGACGACGCTGCTACCCAGATAGGTCCTAGGGTTTCACTAGGTACGCGCAGGGACAAGGGAGGAGGGCTTCACCCAACGCCCTTCAGGAATGAGGGTGGCAGCCGCAGGCGTCACCACGTCGGTGTCGGCCAGCCCGATAGAGATTTCTCTCGACCCTCGCAACCTTGCCCCGGACGCTCCATTGTGCTCCACCAAGCTCACTGCCCACCAACGTGAGACACCACAGCTATAGAACCACCATCACCGAGGCCAGCGGAACCAAGGAGGATCTCGAGACAGAGGAGCAACGAGGTAGTGGCCACGTGGGAGGGGACCGCCTTCACCGCCAATGGTGGTACCCGTCCGGACACGCCGGCAAGGGGCATACCAGGCCCTCTTGGCCCGGCCGAGCATAGACCCACCTAGTCCATGCTCGTGAAGCCCCCGTCGGGATGCTGGTGGACGCACGCCTCCACCTCATCCAACCTCCTGTCCGGCCACTCCCCTGCCCGCTAGAAGCAGTTCGGCAGCGCCCACGCCCGGCTCGCCCAGCCCCAGATGAGCCCCAAAGGGCTCGGATTTGGGCCGGGAGAGCACCGCCGCGCGCCACCTCGTTGTCCCGCTGCCAACCAGCCGCGCCATCGCCAGCCCGCCTCCCGTTGATGCGCTATCCGAAGAACCGTGCCGCCGTCGGAACCTCCTAGGCCGAGGCGCAACATCACCGAAGGAGAAGGCCCCACGCCACCCCTCCAAGCACATGGGGACGATAAGCTCTGCCGCCGCCGGCACCGCACGGGGCTTTGCCTGGCGGCCTACGCCGACAGTCAAGGGAGACGGAGGAGGGGGACCGGGAGGAGCTAGGCTCTAGTCGCCCTCCTGCCGCCAACGGGGAGCGACAGCGAGGGCCGGGGACGGGGGAGAGGAGGGGGGGCGAACGGAGGCGAGGAGGGCCTGGCGGCGGCGGTTGCGCGGGGGAGGAACCCTAGTCGGGGGGAGAGCCTGCGTGGTGCGGAACACATCGGTTGCTCCCCTACAATACAGAAACTCAACCGCCTCCTCCTCCATACCTTGATTTCTCTTTCCTCCGCCGGTCTCACCGATGTCTAGAGGGGTGAGAATTCAAATTTATGAGTTAAGTTTCGGTAAAACTAGTGTTTTTAATGTATTATTAGGTTAGGCATTGGTACTAGCTCTTTTCTTGTTGACATCCACGACCAACAGAGATGGCACCATCTTCAATACCCGATCTTAGGCATTCATTCGACGATGAGATTTCTATCGTGACGTTAATGGTCAGGTTGAAATATTAAAGGTCTCTCTACCAAGGTTGTAAGCACCTATAACCCGCTCCCTCCCTCTACCGTTAGTTTTATGGCTTGTTTGTTTCAGCTTCTAGCAGGATTAAGTTGTTACTTACGCGAGATAGAAATATTCATGCGAAGTAGTTGAGGATTTTCATTCACGTGGTTGCCCCCTTAGGCCCTTAGTTGTGCTTCGGGCCTAGATGCTTTTGATCCACCAAAGAGTCATTTGTCGCAACTCTGGATCCTCCGTCACATATGCTTCCATGTTTGAGCGCGCAAGAGAGAGGATGACAAATCCGAACAACATCTACAACAATAACGATGTAGATGCTACAAGCATGCTTAGAATGAAAAGAGCCCCTTTTAACCACCTTGTGAGCACATTAAGGGGTTGGGACTGCTTAAAGATACCATCAACATCTGCATCGAAGAGCAAGTGGGAATGTTCCTTCATGTTGTTGGACACCAGACATTTCGAGTGATTCACAGGTCCACTGAGAAAATATCGTATTACTTCAGAAAAATCATGTGTGCTATTGGAGAACTCAGATGAGAGATGATCAAGCCACCATCTACTTGCACTCCCCCCAAGATGAAAGATAGCTACCGATGGGTTCCATATTTCAAGGTGAACAACTTTGTCTTGTAGTCGTTTGCACGGTTGTATTGCATCGAGGCCTAACAATTTGTTGATGCTCACATCAGGATTTTGTTGGGAAGCTTTGATGGTACGCATGTGAAAGTGCATGGAGCCCCCATGTGTGGTTTTGCTAATTAATGACAATCCCTATGGACTAATGTTGGCATTGAGTTATATTTGTAGGAGTTGTCCATCGGCAATGTTTGTACCATATGTTGGCTTCAAGGTTGCAATAAGAAGAAATTGATGAAGGATATCAAATGTCAAGTATGTCTTGAAGATGAAGATGAAGTGAGCCCTCAAGTTACTTCAAGACATCAACATGATGAAGAATGAAGAAATGAAGTGCAAGTTCAAGATGAGCCAATTCGAAGAGATCATATGCTTGAAGCTTGCCATCCATATGGTGATCATGGATATGTGAAGATGCGCCGAAGAAGAAGCTCTCCCATAGTGGAGTATGGGGGAGAATTTCGCATGACTTCATCAAGCAAGCACAATCAAGAAAGGCGTTCCATCTTGTTGCGGTCAAGACCGTCATCATCAAGCTCAAGTGGAATGCGCAAGGTTAAGGTTTGCTCTTGATAGGGTTTCTTTCTCACCGGTCTCATGGTGTAGTTGGAGACCGGTTTATAGTTTAGTTGCCCTACTATCAAGAGGGCTCTCAAGTGAGTAACTCGATCGTATCATTCGGAGAGAGCTCAAACCTTTGCATCCTTGCATCATCTTTCTTGATTGTTATTTGGATCCTATCCGTGTGATATTTTAGAGCTTGTTCTTATTCTCATGACAAGCTCTAGTTCATCAGAAACGGATTTCGCATAGATCACTTGTTGCGTTTTTGAGTTTGGTGATTTTCTCGGTTTCTCATGTTGAGGTGTTGCACCTCTAAAAATAATAGAAAATCACCCCCACTGGTTTCCATATTTTCACTTTTTGTTGGGTAAGCTCTTGCCGTCCTCTTTCCAACAAAATTGGTTTCACTCTATTCGGAGCTACCAAACTTCTGATATTGATTTTACAAGTTTGCTAGGTCGGATATTTGCATTGGAAAAGTGGCTCAGTACTACCCTGGATAGGGGCCGGATTTTTGGCCGGACTTTTGCCCGAAATTTCCCAGGGCCAGATTTTTCAGGGGGGCGGATTATCCGGCCCAACTTACATCGGATAATCCAGCCCTCGGATATCCCCAACGGCTCAATTTTCTTGGGGGTTATAAATACCCCCCTTCTACCTTGATGACCCACAAGTATAGGGGGTGTATCGTAGTACTTTCGATAAATAAGAGTGTCGAACCCAACGAGGAGCAGAAGGTGTTGACAAGCAGTTTCGATGAAGGATTCACTGTAAATGCTCACAGTACAAGTATTCGGGGGTTTTGATATAGCAGATAAATAAAGTACGAGTAAGTAAAATGCGAGAGAAATAATTGCAGCGAGTGGCCCAATCCTTTTTAGCACAAAGGACAAGCCGGTTTGTTTACTTATAATGACCAAACGTTCTTGAGGACACACGGGAATTTAGTCTAGTGCTTTCGCTTCATATAGCTGATTAATCTTCATTGTTTTGATAAGTGTTATGTGGGTGAACCTATGCTAATGCACCGCCCTTCCTAGGACTAATACATACTTGTGATTATACCCCTTGCAAGCATCCGCAAATACAAGAAAGTAATTAAGATAAATCTAACCACAGCCTTAAACCCTGAGATCCTGCTATCCCTCCTGCATCGATATACCAACGGGGTTCAGGTTGCTCGTCACTCCGGCAACCCCGCAATTAGCAAACGAATACAAGATGTATTCCCCTAGGCCCATAAAGGTGAAGTATCATGTAGTCGACGTTCACATGACACCACTAGAAGAATAACACCACAACTTAAATATCATAACATTAAATATTACCCAACATAATTCACTACTAACATTTAGACTTCACCCATGTCCTCAAGAACTAAACGAACTACTCACGAGACATCATATGGAACATGATCAGAGGTGATATGATGATGAATAACAATCTGAACATAAACCTTGGTTCAATGGTTTCACTCAATAGCATCAATAACAAGTAGAAATCAATACCGGAGAGTTTCCCTATCAAACAATCAAGATCCAACCCTAATTGTTACAGCGGTGACGAGGTGCAGCGGTGGAGATGGCGGTGATGATGATGGAGATGATGGTGATGATGATCCCAATGATGTCCAGCTCGATGACGGTGACGATGGCGTCGATTTCCCCCTCCGGGAGGGAATTTCCCCGGCAGATTTCAGCCTGCCGGAGAGCTCTTTTCTCTCTGGTGTTTTCCGCCCCGCAGAGGCGGCTGTGACTATTCGCGACTATCCTCTGGAGCTTAGGTTTTCAGGACAAAGAAGTACGCGAAGGAGAGGAGGCCAGAGGGGGTCGTGGGCCCCCTCCCCACAAGGCGGGGCGGCCAGGGCTGGGCCCGTGCCGGCCTATGAGGGGGGCCCCTAGCAGCCCTCCTCGGCTCCTCCTTTTGGCTACCTCCGTCTTCTGGAAAAATAGGATTTTCAGTATAATTCCCGTCAATTGCTGATCTTCCGAAATATTGCATTCTGACGGTGCTTTTTCCAGCAGAATCCCGACTCTGGTGCGCGATTCTCCAATAATCATGAAACATGCAAAATAGATGAAATAACATAAGTATCATCTCTAAATACGAAATATATCAATGAATAACAGTAAATTATGATATAAAATAGTGATGCAAAATGGACGTATCAACTCCCCCCAGCTTAGACTTCGCTTGTCCCCAAGCGAAACCGAACTCAGTAAACAAGACCACATGTTTATGGAGTGAAGAGTCGATAAATAAAATACGGACAAGAAGCATCATATTAATTTACACAAGACATTCTAGTAGACAACTTCCTCATATAATTCAACTTGAAACAAGTAGAAGGAAATCACAAATAAAGGTGCATAGGAAATCATAATTGGTGATGGCAAACTTCGTTCTTGGTCAAAGAACATTTAACGGATTGTACTAATTTATCGAGCAACGCTCTTATATTAAAGCTTATAGCAAAACTTGCATATTCAATCATAATAATTGATGTCTACGCACGCTTCTATTCCTGTAGACAGTGTTGGGCCTCCAAGAGCAGAGGTTTGTAGAACAGCAGCAAGTTTCCCTTAAGTGAATCACCCAAGGTTTATCGAACTCAGGGACGAAGAGGTCAGAGATATCCCTCTCAAGCAACCCTGCAATTAAGATACAAGAAGTCTCTTGTGTCCCCAACACACCTAATACACTTGTCAGATGTATAGGTGCACTAGTTCGGCGAAGAGATAGTGAAATACAAGTAATATGGATGAATATGAGTGGTAATAGCAATCTGAAATAAATATGGCAGCAAGTAAACATGCAGTAGAACAGTAAGTAAGCGGTGTTTGCAGTATTGGAAACAAGGCCTAGGGGTCCTACTTTCACTAGTGGACACTCTCAACATTGATCACATAATAAATAACTTCTCCTCACTTGTGCTACATATACTCTTGTTTGATAACAAACACCATACATTGTGTAGGGCTACAAGAGCTCCCTCAAGCCGGAGTTAACAAGCGCCACAACATTCGGTGTTCATATTTAAGTAACCTTTAGAGCATAATAGATCATTGCAATTTAGACCGAGAACTAACATAGCATACACACCATCAACAATAGCTATGAAAGGGGGAATAGATCACATCAATACTATCATAGTAATAGTTAACTCCATAATCTACAAGAGATTACAATCATAACCTATGCCAAGTACTACATGATGCACACACTGTCCACATTACATCATGAAGGAGGAATAGACTACTTTAATAACATCACTAGAGTAGCACATAGATTAATAGTGATACAAAGCTCATCATATGGATCTCAATTATGCAAGGCAATTCATGAGATCATTGTATTGGGGTACATGAGAGAGAGATTAACCACATAGCTACCGGTAGAGCCCTCAGCCCCGGGGGATAACTACCCCCTCCTCATCATGGGAGACAGCGATGGCGATGGAGATGGCGGTGGTGTCGATGGAGATGACTCCGGGGCAATTCCCCGTCCCGGCAGGGTGCCGGAACAGAGACTTCTGTCCCCCGATTTGGAGTTTCGCGATGGTGGCGGCGTCCCTGGAGTCTTTCTGGAGTTTCGTCAATCGGTATCGATGTTTTAGGTCAGGACGGCTTAAATAGGCGAAGATTCGGAGTCGGAGGGGCCACGGGGCCTCCTCACACTAGGGGCCCCCCCCCTTGGGCCGCGCCGCCCACACGTGTGGGGCCCCCAGGGCTCTCCTCTGGTCCCCCTTTGACTTTCTGGAAGGTTCCGGGAAAAATAAGATGTTGGGCATTGATTTCGTCGAATTCCGAGAATATTGCCCGAACAGCCTTTCTGGAACCAAAAACAACAGAAAACAGCAACTGGCCCTTCGGCATCTCGTCAATAGGTTAGTTCCGGAAAACGCATAAAAACGATATAAAGTGTGAACAAAACATGTAGGTATTGTCATAAAACTAGCATGGAACATAAGAAATTATAGATACGTTTGAGACGTATCAATAATCTCCTCATAATCATTGATAATCTTCAAAGCTATATTCATTCAGATAAAACTTGTACTAAGCAAGGAAGAAATAAAAGGCATGATTAAGTAGATCACAATATAGATGGTTGGATCACAACAACTCAATTGCTTGCTTAAGATAGAGGGAAATAGGTTTACTGACTCAACATGAAAATAAAAGATAGGCCCTTCGCAGAGTGAAGCAGGGATTAAATCATGTGCTAGAGCTTTTCAAGTTTTGAAATCATATAGGGAGCATAAAAGTAAAGTTTTGAGAGGTGTTTGTTGTTGTCAACGAATGGTAGTGGGCACTCTAACCCCCTTGCCAAACAGACTTCCAAAGAGCGGCTCCCATGAAGGACGTTATCTCTACCAGCAAGGTAGATCATCCCTCTTCTCTTTTGTTTGCACATGTACTTTAGTTTATTTAAGGATGACACTCCTCCCAACCTTTGCTTTCTCAAGCTATGGCTAACCGAATCCTCGGGTGCCTTCCAACATTTCACATACCATGGAGGAGTGTCTATTGCAAAATTAAGTTGCTTACTGATGAATCAGAGCAAAACATGTGAAGAGAGTTATTAATGAAAGTTGATTAATTGGGGCTGGGAACCCCGTTGCCAGCTCTTTTTGCAAAATTATAGGATAGGTGGATGAAGCCACTAGTCCATTAGTGAAAGCTGCCCAACAAGATTGAAAGATAAAACACCACATACTTCCTCATGAGCTATAAAACAGTGACACAAATAAGGGATGATAACTTTTGAATTGTTTAAAGGTAGCACATGAAGTATTTACTTGGAATGGCGCAAAATACCACATAATAGGCAGTTATGGTGGACACTGATGGCATAGGTTTGGTTTAAGGGTTTGGATGCATGAGAAGCATTCCCTCTCAGTACAGGTCTTTGGCTAGCAAGGTTGATTAGCAAGCATAAGAGTTGAGGGAAACAAACAAATATGCATGTGATAGAAACAATCATGCATCTTCCTTGTAAGCACAAACAATTTGAACTTCAGAATACTAAGCTCATAGCTAACAAGAAAGAAAGATAATGAAACAACATATCTACATGTATTTGTTCTCTACTTAAACTCAAAGTGTTGTTGCTATTGACCAATGCTAAGTTTGCCAAAACCAAATAGATTTAATCAATGCTCCCAAAGTGATACCAATACTAACTACAAGATCAATCACATAATAGAGATTGCAAACTAAAATAAGATGTGCAATATGTAAATGATAAAACTTCTCATTAATATTCCATAACGATAACTCACACCAAGGGATACATAGATAACCAACTAAAGAGAGATACTTCCATACCGCAACACATCTTATATGATAACTTCCCTACTCATGATATGACACTACTTGATAGTAAAAAGGTAAAAGATAGTGATGATGTGATACCGCGGCACTCCCCCAAGCTTGGAACAAACCAAGGGGATGCCAATACCGATGATGAATTACTCCTTCGGTGATGAATCCTTGATAAGCTTCTCAACAAGCTCCTTTAGCTCATCAATCTTGTACATGAGGTTGCGGATCATCTCCGAATTGTGCTCGACGCGGTTAAGAAGTATATCTGACGGCGAGTCCCAACTCTTAGAGTTGTTTCCCCACTCTTCAGCTTCAGGCTTCATCTTTCCTGCAGTGTTAGAACGATCTATATCCCAGTTGCTAGGCAATACTGCCTTGGGAACCCTTTCAGTTTGACTATTATGAATTAGAATGTGGAAGGGTTTGTAGGTGCCTGGAGGAGATGTCCTTGGAGCTAGGTAGTGACGTGGAACTCCTCCTCCGGTGCTAATCTGTGCGCTCTTCTTGCTATTGGACGGATTTGTCACCACTCCTATGCTTGCGACGGTGGCACGCGGGTATACTCGCGAAGCTTCCTCAACTTCTTCTTCATCCTTGCTCTCGACTCCTTCCTTCAAATCGGGATCCTGAATATCTTCCTCCAAAGGCTCCTTGTCCTTGTTGTTGGAGACCATGATGCTTCTAGATCAAAAATAAATCCTGGCAGAAAACAGCTCGAAACAAGACACGACGAGAAAACGATATACGGACCTCCAGGGGTCCGGGAGATTATATAGCAAAAAATTTCACGACACAAGGAAAGTACCAGGTCGAACCAGAGTCGGAGAGGGACAACGAGGCGCCTGATACGTCTCCGACGTATCGATAATTTCTTATGTTCCATGCCACATTATTGATGATATCTACATGTTTTATGCATACTTTATGTCATTATTATGCGTTTTCCGGAACTAACCTATTGACGAGATGCCGAAGGGCCGCTTGCTCGTTTTCGCTGTTTTTGGTTTCGTAAATCCTAGTAACGAAATATTCTCGGAATCGGACGAAATCAACGCCCGAGCATCTTAGAATCCCCGAAGCATCCGAACACCCGAGAGTCGCGGAGGGGGGCCACGAGCCCACCGGATGATAGGGCGGCGCGGCCCGGGCCCCGGCCGCGCCACCCTAGCGTGTCACCGCCTCGTTGACCTTCCGACGCCGCCTCTTCGCCTATTTAAGCCCCTCGACCTAAAACCTCGAGAGGGAAAAACCACGGTACGAGAAACCTTCTAGAGCCGCCGCCATCGCGAAGCCAAGATCCGGGGGACAGGAGTCTCCGTTCCGGCACGCCGCCGGGACGGGGAAGTGCCCCGGAAGGCTTCTCCATCGACACCACCGCCATCTTCATCAACGCTGCTGTCTCCCATGAGGAGGGAGTAGTTCTCCATCGAGGCTCGGGGCTGTACCGGTAGCTATGTGGTTCATCTCTCTCCTATGTACTTCAATACAATAATCTCATGAGCTGCCTTACATGATTGAGATTCATATGATGATGCTTGTAATCTAGATGTCATTATGCTAGTCAAGTGGGTTTTACTTATGTGATCTCCGGAGACTCCTTGTCCCACGTGTGTAAAGGTGACAAGTGTGTGCACCGTGTGGGTCTCTTAGGCTATATTTCACAGAATACTTATTCACCGTTATGAATGGCATAGTGAAGTGCTTATTTATATCTCTTTATGATTGCAATGTGTTTTGTATCACAATTTATCCGTGTGCTACTCTAGTGATGTTATTAAAGTAGTTTATTCCTCCCGCACGGTGTAATGGTGACAGTGTGTGCATCGTGTAGTACTTGGCGTAGGCTATGATTGTGATCTCTTGTAGATTATGAAGTTAACTATTGCTATGATGGTATTGATGTGATCTATTCCTCCTTTCGTAGTGTGAAGGTGACAGGTGTGCATGCTATGTTAGGACTTGGTTTGGTTATGTTGATCTCGTTATGCACTCTAAGGTTATTTAAACATGAATATCGAATATTGTGGAGCTTGTTAACTCCGGCATTGAGGGTTCGTGTAATCCTGCCACGGCTAGTGGTGTTCATCATCCAACAAGAGGGTGTAGAGTCTAGCATCTATCTATTTATTCTGTTATGTGATCAATGTTGGGAGTGTCCACTAGTGAAAGTATGATCCCTAGACCTTGTTCCTAAATACTGCTATCGCTGCTTGTTTACTGTTTACCGCATCTTTACTTCCTGCAATATTACTACCATCAACTGCACGCCAAGCAAGCACTTTTCCGGCGCCGTTACTACTGCTCATATTCATTCATACCACTTGTATTTCACTATCTCTTCGTCGAACTAGTGCACCTATTAGGTGTGTTGGGGACACAAGAGACTTCTTGCTTTGTGGTTGCGGGGTTGCATGAGAAGGATATCTTTGACCTCTTCCTCCCCGAGTTCGATAAACCTTGGGTGATCCACTTAAGGGAAAACTTGCTGTCTGTTCTACAAACCTCTGCTCTTGGAGGCCCAACACTGTCTACAGGAAAAGGAGGGGGCGTAGACATCAAGCTACTTTTCTGGCGCCGTTGCCGGGGAGGAAAGGTAAAAGGCACTCATACTCCGGTCCCAGGTAAAGTACTTTTCTGTCGCCGTTGTGTGTGTGCTCGAAGCTATTTCCTTTAGATCCTGCAATTGCATCTTTTTGTTTCTTGTTTACACTAGTTAGGCCTAATGGAAAACAACACAATGAGAGATCTTTATGAACTTTATCTTGAATTAGGACATGATGTGTTTGAAGAGAAAATTAAAAAACCCATGGAACTTATGCATGCTAATGGGAATGTTATTAGTATGAATGCTTTGAACACTATTGTTGCTAATGCTATGGAAAATTCTAAGCTTGGGGAAGCTGGCTTTGATGAGCATGATATTTTTAGTCCCCCAAGCATTGAGGAGAAAATTTACTTTGATGATACCTTGCCTCCTATATTTGATGATGAGAATAATAATGATAGCTACTTTGTTGAATTTGCTCCCACTACAACTAATAAAATTGATTATGCTTATGTGGAGAGTAATAATTTTATGCATGAGACTCATGATAAGAATGCTTTATGTGATAGTTATATTGTTGAGTTTGCTCATGTTGCTACTGAAAGTTATTATGAGAGAGGAAAATATGGTGGTAGAAATTTTCATGTTACTAAAACACCTCTCTATGTGCTGAAATTTTTGAAACTACACTTGTTTTATCTTCCCGATCTTGTTACTTTGCTCTTCATGAATTTATTTGTGTACAAGATTCCTTTTCATAGGAAGCATGTTAGACTTAAATGTGTTTTGAATTTGCCTCTTGATGCTCTCTTTTGCTTCAAATACTATTTCTTGCAAGTGCATCATTAAAACTGCTGAGCCCATCTTAATGGCTATAAAAAAGAACTTCTTGGGAGATAACCCATGTGTTATTTTGCTACAGTACTTTGTTTTATATTTGTGTCTTGGAAGTTGTTTACTACTGTAGCAACCTCTCCTTATCTTAGTTTTGTGTTTTGTTGTGCCAAGTAAAGTCGTTGATAGCAAGGTTTTTTTTTTTTTGAGGTATTGATAGCAAGGTTGATACTAGATTTGGATTACTGCGCAGAAACAGATTTCTTGCTGTCACGAATTTCGACCTGCCTCTCTGTAGGTAACTCAGAAAAATCTGCCAATTTACGTGCTTGATCCTCAGATATGTACGCAACTTTCATTCAATTTGGGAATTTTCATCTGAGCAAGTCTGGTGCCATTTTAAAATTCGTCTTTACGGACTGTTCTGTTTTGACAGATTCTGCCTTTTATTTCGCATTGCTTCTTTCGCTGTGTTGGGTGGATTTCTTTGTTCCATTACCTTCCATTAGCTTTGGGAAATGTCACGAAGTGTTAAGAATGATTGTGTCACCTCTGAACATGTGAGTTTTTGATTATGCACTAACCCTCTAATGAGTTTGTTTCGAGTTTGGTGTGGAGGAAGTTTTCAAGGGTCAAGAGAGGAGGATGATATACTATGATCAAGAAGAGTGAAGAGTCTAAGCTTGGGGATGCCCCGGTGGTTCATCCCTGCATATTTCAAGAGGACTCAAGCATCTAAGCTTGGGGATGCCTTGGGCATCCCCTTCTTCATCGACAAATTATCAGGTTCCTTCTCTTGAAACTATATTTTTATTCGAGTCACATCTTATGTACTTTACTTGGAGCGTTCTGTTTGCTTTTGTTTTTGTTTTTGTTTGAATAAATGCTTGTGTAGGAGAGAGACACGCTCCGCTGGTTCGTATGAACACATGTGTTCTTAGCTCATAATATTCATGGCGAAGTTTCCTCTTCGTTAAATTGTTATATGGTTGGAATTGGAAAATGCTACATGTAGTAATTGCTATAATGTCTTGGATAATGTGATACTTGGCATTTGTTGTGCTCATGTTTAAGCTCTTGCATCATATACTTTGCACCTATTAATGAAGAAATACATAGAGCTTGCTAAAATTTGGTTTGCATAATTGGTCTCTCTAAGGTCTAGATAATTTCTAGTAAAGAGTTTGAACAACAAGGAAGACGGTGTAGAGTCTTATAATGTTTACAATATGTCTTTTATGTGAGTTTTGCTGCACGGGTTCATCCTTGTGTTTGTTTCAAATAACCTTGCTAGCCTAAACCTTGTATCGAGAGGGAATATTTCTCATGCATCCAAAATCCTTGAGCCAACCACTATGCCATTTGTGTCCACCATACCTACCTACTACATGGTATTTCTCCGCCATTCCAAAGTAAATTGCTTGAGTGCTACCTTTAAATTTCCATCATTCGCCTTTGCAATATATAGCTCATGGGACAAAATAGCCTTAAAAACTATTGTGGTATTGAATATGTACTTATGCACTTTATCTCTTATTAAGTTGCTTGTTGTGCGATAACCATGTTTTCTCGGGGACGCCATCAACTCTTTGTTGAATATCATGTGAGTTGCTATGCATGTTCGTCTTGTCCGAAGTAAGGGCGGTTTTCACAATCAAATGGTTTGAGTATGCATACTGTTAGAGAAGAACATTGGGCCGCTAACTAAAGCCATGAATCATGGTGGAAGTTTCGGTTTGGACATAAAACCTCAATCTCTTATGAGAATATTAACTCGTTGTTGAATGCTTAAGCATTAAAAGAGGAGTCCATTATCCGTTGTCTATGTTGTCCCGGTATGGGTGTCTAAGTTGAAGAATGATCAAAAGCGAGAAATCCAATGCGAACTTTCTCCTTAGACCCTTGTACAGCGGCATAGAGGTACCCCTTTGTGACACTTGGTTGAAACATATGTTATGCAATGATAATCCGTGTTAATCCAAGCTAATTAGGACAAGGTGCGGGCACTACTAGTATACTATGCATGAGGCTTGCAACTTGTAACATATAATTTACATGATACATATGCTTTATTACTACCGTTGACAAAATTGTTACATGTTTTCAAAATAAAAGCTCTAGCACAAATATAGCAATCGATGCTTTCCTCTTTGAAGGACCTTTCTTTTACTTTTATGTTGAGTCAGTTCACCTATTTCTCTCCACCTCAAGAAGCAAACACTTGTGTGAACTGTGCATTGATTCCTACATATTTGCATATTGCACTTGTTATATTACTTTACATTGACACTATCCATGAGATATACATGTTATAAGTTGAAAGCAACCGCTGAAACTTAATCTTCCTTTGTGTTGCTTCAATACCTTTACTATGAATTTATTGCTTTATGAGTTAACTCTTATGCAAGACTTATTGATGCTTGTCTTGAAAGTACTATTCATGAAAAGTCTTTGCTTTATGATTCAGTTTGTTTACTCATATCATTACCATTGTTTTGATCGCTGCATTCATTACATATGCTTACAATAGTATGATCAAGGTTATGATGGCATGTCACTCCGAAATTATCTTTGTTATCGTTTACCTGCTCGGGACGAGCAGAAACTAAGCTTGGGGATGCTGATACGTCTCCGACGTATCGATAATTTCTTATGTTCCATGCCACATTATTGATGATATCTACATGTTTTATGCATACTTTATGTCATTATTATGTGTTTTCCGGAACTAACCTATTGACGAGATGCCGAAGGGCCGATTGCTGTTTTCTGCTGTTTTTGGTTTCGTAAATCCTAGTAACGAAATATTCTCGGAATCGGACGAAATCAACGCCCAGACATCTTAGAATCCCCGGAAGCATCCAGAACACCCGAGAGTCGCCGGAGGGGGCCACAGGCCCACCAGATGATAGGGCGGCGCGGCCCAGGCCCTGGCCGCGCCACCCTAGCGTGTCACCGCCTCGTTGACCTTCTGACGCCGCCTCTTCGCCTATTTAAGCCCCCTCGACCTAAAACCTCGAGAGGGAAAAACCACGGTACGAGAAACCTTCTAGAGCCGCCGCCATCGCGAAGCCAAGATCTGGGGGACAGGAGTCTCTGTTCCGGCACGCCGCCGGGACGGGGAAGTGCCCCCGGAAGGCTTCTCCATCGACACCACCGCCATCTTCATCAACGCTGCTGTCTCCCATGAGGAGGGAGTAGTTCTCCATCGAGGCTCGGGGCTGTACTCGGTAGCTATGTGGTTCATCTCTCTCCTATGTACTTCAATACAATAATCTCATGAGCTGCCTTACATGATTGAGATTCATATGATGATGCTTGTAATCTAGATGTCATTATGCTAGTCAAGTGGGTTTTACTTATGTGATCTCCGGAGACTCCTTGTCCCACGTGTGTAAAGGTGACAAAGTGTGTGCACCGTGTGGGTCTCTTAGGCTATATTTCACGTAATACTTATTCACCTGTTATGAATGGCATAGTGAAGTGCTTATTTATATCTCTTTATGATTGCAATGTGTTTTGTATCACAATTTATCTGTGTGCTACTCTAGTGATGTTATTAAAGTAGTTTATTCCTCCTGCACGATGTAATGGTGACAGTGTGTGCATCGTGTAGTACTTGGCGTAGGCTATGATTGTGATCTCTTGTAGATTATGAAGTTAACTATTGCTATGATGGTATTGATGTGATCTATTCCTCCTTTCGTAGTGTGAAGGTGACAGTGTGCATGCTATGTTAGTACTTGGTTTGGTTATGTTGATCTGTTATGCACTCTAAGGTTATTTAAACATGAAAATATTGTGGAGCTTGTTAACTCCGGCATTGAGGGTTCGTGTAATCCTACATAGTTAGTGGTGTTCATCATCCAACAAGAGGGTGTAGAGTCTAGCATCTATCTATTTATTCTGTTATATGATCAATGCTGAGAGTGTCCACTAGTGAAAGTATGATCCCTAGGCCTTGTTCCTAAATACTGCTATCGCTGCTTGTTTACTTGTTTTACTCGCATCTTTACTTCCTGCAATATTACTACCATCAATCGCACGCCAGGCAAGCACTTTTACGGCGCCGTTACTACTGCTCATATTCATTCGTACCACTTGTATTTCACTATCTCTTCGCCGAACTAGTGCACCTATTAGGTGTGTTGGGGACACAAGAGACTTCTTGCTTTGTGGTTGCAGTGGTTGCATGAGAGGGATATCTTTGACCTCTTCCTCCCCGAGTTCGATAAACCTTGGGTGATCCACTTAAGGGAAAACTTGCCGCTGTTCTACAAACCTCTGCTCTTGGAGGCCCAACACTGTCTACGAGGAAAAGGAGGGGGCGTAGACATCAAGCACTTTTACCGGCGCCGTTGCACGAGTGATGCGCGTGAATTTGACGTATTGTCTTTTCGTTCGACACGCGTCGGGTTGGGAACCCTAAGGAGAGGTGTGATGCGCACGGCAAGTTTCCCTCGGTAAGAAACCAAGGTTTAATCGGACCGGTAGGAGTCCAAGAAACGCGTTGAAGGTTGATGGCGGCGAGATGTAGTGCGGCGCAACACCGAGAGATTCGGCGCCAACGTGGAACACATGACACAACCAAAGTACTTTGCCCCAACGAAACGGTGAGGTTGTCAATCTCCTTAGGCTTGCTGTAACAAAGGATTAACCGTATTGTGTGAAGAATGATTGTTTGCGAGAGAAAAACGGTAAAACAAGTATTGCAGTAGATTGTATTTCAGTAAAGAGAATTGGACCGGGGTCCCTCGTTCCACTAGAGGTGTCTCTCCCATAAGACGAACGGCATGTTGGGTGAACAAATTACGGTTGGGCAATTGACAAATAAAGAGAGCATGACAATGCACATACATATCATGATGAGTATAGTGAGATTTAATTGGGCATTACGACAAAGTACATAGACCGCCATCCAAGCTGCATCTATGCCTAAAAAGTCCACCTTCGGGTTATCATCCGAACCCCCTCCGGTATTAAGTTGCAAAGCAACGGAGACAATTGCATTAAGTATGGTGCGTAATGTAATCAACAACTACATCCTTAGACATAGCATCAATGTTTTATCCCTAGTGGCAACGGCACTAACACAACCTTAGAACTTTACATCACTCTGTCCCAGGTGTCAATGCGAGGCATGAACCCACTATCGAGCATAAGTACTCCCTCTTGGAGTTAAAAGCATCTACTTGGCCGGAGCATCTACTAATAACGGAGAGCATGCAAGATCATAAACAACACATAAGCATAACTTTGATAATCAACATAACAAGTATTCTCTATTCATCGGATCCCAACAAACGCAACATATAGAATTACATATAGATGATCTTGATCATGATAGGCAGCTCACAAGATCCGACAATGATAGCACAATGGGGAGAAGACAACCATCTAGCTACTGCTATGGACCCATAGTCCGGGGGTAGACTACTCACTCATCACTCCGGAGGCGACCATGGCGGTGTAGAGTCCTCCGGGAGATGATTCCCCTCTCCGGCGGGGTGCGGGAGCGATCTCCGGGATCCCCGAGATGGGATCGGCGGCGGCGAGCGTCTCGGTAATGTTTTCCGTATCGTGGCTCTCGGTGCGGGGGTTTCGTCACGGAGGCTATTATGTAGGCGGAAGGGCAAGTCAGAGGCGGCACGGGGGGCCCACACCACGGGCCGGCGCGGCCAGGGGGGGCCGCGCCGCCCTAGGGTTTGGCCACCCGTGGCCCCTCTTCGTCTCGTCTTCGGACTTACGGAAGCTTCGTGAGAAAATAGGCCTCTGGGCTTTTATTTCGTCCAATTCCGAGAATATTTCTTTACTAGGATTTACGAAACCAAAAACAGAGAAAACTGACAGCGGCACTTCGGCATCTTGTTAATAGGTTAGTTCGAGAAAATGCACGAATATGACATAAAGTGTGCATAAAACATGTAGATAACATCAATAATGTGGCATGGAACACAAGAAATTATCGATACGTTGGAGACGTATCAGCATCCCCAAGCTTAGTTCTGCTCGTCCGACGCGAGGTAAAAACGATAACAAAGATAATTTACGGAGTGACATGCCATCATAAACTTGATCATACTATTTGTAAAGCATATGTAGAGAATGCAGCGATCAAAACAAGGTGTATGACATGAGTAAACAAGTGAATCATAAAGCAAAGACTTTTCATGAATAGCACTTCAAGACAAGCATCAATAAGTCTTGCATAAGAGTTAACTCATAAAGCAATAATTCAAAGTAAAGGTATTGAAGCAACACAAAAGAAGATTAAGTTTCAGCGGTTGCTTTCAACTTGTAACATGTATATCTCATGGATATTGTCAACATAGAGTAATATAATAAGTGCAATAAGCAAGTATGTAAGAATCAATGCACGATTCACACAAGTGTTTGCTTCTTGAGGTGGAGAGAAATAGGTGAGCTGACTCAACATTGAAAGTAAAAGAATGGTCCTCATAGAGGAAAAGCATCGATTGCTATATTTGTGCTAGAGCTTTGATTTGAAAACATGAAACAATTTTGTCAACGGTAGTAATAAAGCATATGCATCATGTAAATTATATCTTATAAGTTGCAAGCCTCATGCATAGTGTACTAATAGTGCTCGCACCTTGTCCTAATTAGCTTGGACTACCTGGATTATC
>NC_061513.1:121930827-121953602 GCF_022539505.1 Lolium rigidum | reverse complement strand
AACTTGTACATGGAGGAGCTGAGGATGCACCCCAAGGAGTTGCTGCTCGTTGAAGGAGAACTGCAGATCAAGGATGTCCAGGGTCCTAAAGGAGAAGGAAGCTTGGAAGACAGGATGGAGAAGCTAGAACAAGAGGTTTTCAAATACAAGAAGATGGCCGAGCGTGAGGTGGATATCTTCCACGGGATTGTGTCTCGAACTCATTGCTGAACATGAGAAGGAAACCGCAAAGCTTTGGGGCGACATCCTCTCACTTCACGACACCACCAACAAGCTCCAAGCACAACTCTATGACGTTCGTAATCAGAACCGTGAGTATGAAAACAGGTTTAAATACATAAGCCGTGCTGCTAGTTTCGGGATTCTCGAGACCAAGATGTCGTTTCTTGATGGAGAGCCTCTTCCTTGGAAGTTTGATGACGGGAGTTCATCACCACCATCGCCAAAGGAGTAATTCATCATCGGTATTGGCATCCCCTTGGTTTGTTCCAAGCTTGGGGGAGTGCCGCGGTATCACATCATCACTACCTTTTACTTTTATTGTCAAGTAGTGTCATATCATGAGTAGGGAAGTTATCATATAAGATGGGTTGCAGTTTGGAAGTATCTCTCCTTTAGTTGGTTATCTATGTATCCCTTGGTGTGAGTTATCGTTATGGAATATTAATGAGAAGTCTTATCATTTACATATTGCACATCTTATTTTAGTTTGCAATTTCTACTATATGATTGATCTTGCTTTTAGTATTGGTACCACTTTGGGAGCATTGAGTAAATCTATTTGGTTTTGGCAAACTTAGCAATGGTCAATAGCAACAACACTTTGAGGTTTAAGAAGAAAAGAGAAATACATGTAGATGATTTCATTGTCTTTCTTATCGTTGTTAGCTTAGTATTATTAAGTTAAAACTGTTTGTGCTTACAAGGAAGATGCATGATTGTTTCTATCACATGTATATTTGTTTGTTTCCTTCAACTCTTATGCTTGCTAATTAGCCTTGCTAGCCAAAGACTTCGTACTCGAGAGGGAATACTTCTCGTGCGTCCAAACCTTAGCCCAAACCTATGTCATTTGTGTCCACCATACCTACCTACTACATGGTATTTTCTGCTATTCCAAGTAAATACTTCATGTGCTACCTTTAAACAATTCAAAACTTAGTATCTCTTATTTGTGTCAATGTTTTATAGCTCATGAGGAAGTATGTGGTGTTTTATCTTTCAATCTTGTTGGGCAACTTTCACCAATGGACTAGTGGCTTCATCCGCTTATCCAATAATTTTGCAAAGAGAGCTGGCAATGGGATTCCCAGTCCCAAATTAATTAAACTAAATAGACACTCCTCCATGGTATGTGATTGATGGACTGGCACCCGAAGGATTCGGTTAGCCATGGCTTGTGTAAGCAAAGGTTGGGGGGAGTGTCATCATCATAATAAAACCAAGATAAAAAGGCACTCTTTCATGGTATGAGATTGTTGGCAGGCACCCGAGGATTCGGTTAGCCATGGTTTGTGAAAGAAAGGTTGGAAGGAGTGTCACACAAAATAAAAATAAAATGGGAGCCGCTCTTTGAAGGTTTGTCTGGCAAGGGGGTTAGAGTACCCGCTACCAGTCGTTGACAACAACAAACACCTCTCAAAATGTTACTTTTATTATCTCTATATGATTTCAAAACTGAAAAAGCTCTAGCACATGATTTAATCACTGCTTCCCTCTGCGAAGAGCCTGTCTTTTACTTTATGTTGAGTCAGTAAACCTATTTCCCTCCATCTCAAGCAAGCATTTGAGTAGTTGTGATCAAACCATTATATTGTGATTTGCTTCATCATGTCCTTTATTCTTCCTTGTTTAGTACAAGTTTTATCTGAATGAATATAGCTTTGCAAGTTATCAATGATCATGAGGACCATTATGATTGAGTATGCAAGTTGTGCCTTATAAACTTTAACATGAGAGTGCTGCTCAATGAGATAAGTATAATCTGTTAATTGTTCTCTGACCAAGAACGAAGTTTGCCATCACCAACTATGATTTCTTATGCACCTTTATTTGTGATTACCTTATACTTGTTTCAAGTTGAATTATATGAGGAAGTTGTTTACTAGAATGTCTTGTGTGAATGAATATGATGCTTCTTGTCCGTATTTTATTTATCGACTCTTCACTCCATAAACATGTGGTCCTGTTCATCGAGTTCGGTCTCGCTTGGGGACAAGCGAAGTCTAAGCTTGGGGGAGATGATACGTCCAATTTGCATCACTATTTTATATCATAATTTGTTGTTATTCATTGATATATTTCATATTTGGACACAATACTTATGTTATTTCATCTATTTTGCATGTTTCATCATTATTGGAGGATCAAGCACCGGAGCCGAGATTCTGCTGGAAAAAGCACCGTCGTAACGCAATATTTCGGAAGATCAACTCGTGGAAGGAAATTATACCAAAAATCCTATTTTTCAAGATGACGAAGGAAGCCGAGAGGAGGAGCTGAGAGGGCCCAAGGTGGGGCCAGACCACGGGCCGGCGCGGCCCATGGCCTGGCCGCGCCACCATGTGGTGTGGGGCCCCACAGCCCCTTTCGCCTCCTTTTCTTCGCGAAACCCTTCGTCCCGAAGACCTAAGCCACGGAGGGTACCTCACGAAGGGTTACGCCCGCCTCCGCGGGCGGAGAACACCAGAGAGAAAGAGCTCTCCGGCGGGCAGGAATCCGCCGGGGAAATTCCCTCCCGGAGGGGGAAATCGACGCCATCGTCACCGTCATCGAGCTGGACATCATCTCCATCACCATCATCATCATCTCCACCATCATCACCGCCATCTCCACCGCAGCACCTCGTCACCGCCGTAGCAATTTGGGTTTGATCTTGATTGTTTGATAGGGGAAACTCTCCCGGTATCTATTCCTACTTGTTGTTGATGCTATTGAGTGAAACCATTGAACCAAGGTTTATGTTCAGATTGTTATTCATCATCATATCACCTCCGATCATGTTCCATATGTTGTCTCGTGAGTAGTTCGTTTAGTTCTTGAGGACATGGGTGAAGTCTAAATGTTAGTAGTGAACTATGGTTGAGTAATATTCAATGGTATGATATTTAAGTTGTGGTGTTATTCTTCTAGTGGTGTCATGTGAACGTCGACTACATGACACTTCACCTTTATGGGCCTAGGGGAATGCATCTTGTACTCGCTTGCCGATTGCGGGGTTGCCGGAGTGACAGAAACCTAAACCCCCGTTGGTATATCGATGCGGGAGGGATCGCGGGATCTCGCAGTTTAAGGCTGTGGTTAGATTTATTCTTAATTTACTTTCTTGTAGTTGCGGATGCTTGCAAGGGGTATAATCACAAGTATGTATTAGTCCTAGGAAGGGCGGTACATTAGCATAGGTTCACCCACACAACACTTATCATAACAATGAAGATTATTTAGCCGTATGTAGCGAAAGCACTAGACTAAAATCCCGTGTGTCCTCGAGAACGTTTGGTCATTATAAGTAAACAAACCGGCTTGTCCTTTGTGCTAAAAGGATTGGGCCACTCGCTGCAATTGTTACTCTCGCACTTTACTTACTCGTACTTTATTCAACCGTACATCAAAACCCCCGAATACTTGTCTGTGAGCATTTACAGTGAATCCTTCATCGAAACTGCTTGTCAACACCTTCTGCTCCTCGTTGGGATCGACATTCTTAGTTATCGAAAATACTACGATACACCCCCTATACTAGTGGGTCATCAATACTTGGCAATTGTTATGCTCATGTTTAAGCTCTTGCATCATATACTTTGCACCTATTAATGAAGAAACACCTAGAGCTTGCTAAATTTGGTTTGCATATTTGGTCTCTCTAAAGTCTAGATAATTTCTAGTATTGAGTTTTGAACAACAAGGAAGACGGTGTAGAGTCTTATAATGTTTACAATATGTCTTTTATGTGAGTTTTGTTGCACCGGTTCATCCTTGTGTTTGTTTCAAATAACTTTGCTAGCCTAAACCGTGTATCGAGAGGGAATACTTCTCATGCATCCAAAATCCTTGAGCCAACCACTATGCCATTTGTGTCCACCATACCTACCTACTACATGGTATTTCTCCGCCATTCCAAAGTAAATTGCTTGAGTGCTACCTTTAAAATTTCCATCATTCGCCTTTGCAATATATAGCTCATGGGACAAAATAGCCTGAAAAACTATTGTGGTATTGAATATGTACTTATGCACTTTATCTCTTATTAAGTTGCTTGTTGTGCGATAACCATGTTTCGGGGACGCCATCAACTACTCTTTGTTGAATATCATGTGAGTTGCTATGCATGTTCGTCTTGTCCGAAGTAAGGGAGATTTACCACTCATTTAAATGGTTAGAGCATGCATATTGTTAGAGAAGAACATTGGGCCGCTAACTAAAGCCATGAATCATGGTGGAAGTTTCAGTTTTGGACATATATCCTCAATCTCATATGAGAACATTAATTGTTGCTACATGCTTATGCATAAAAGAGGAGTCCATTATCTGTTGTCTATGTTGTCAGGTATGGATGTCTAAGTTGAGAATAATCAAAAGCGAGAAATCCAAATGCGAGCTTTCTCCTTAGACCTTTGTACATGCGGCATAGAGGTACCCCTTTGTGACACTTGGTTAAAACATGTGTATTGCAATGATAATCCTGGTGATCCAAGCTAATTAGGACAAGGTGCGGGCACTATTAGTATACTATGCATGAGGCTTGCAACTTGTAAGATATAATTTACATGATACATATGCTTTATTACTACCGTTGACAAAATTGTTCATGTTTTCAAAACCAAAGCTCTAGCACAAATATAGCAATCGATGCTTTCCTCTTTGAAGGACCCTTCTTTTACTTTTATGTTGAGTCAGTTCACCTATCTCTCTCCACCTTAAGAAGCAAACACTTGTGTGAATCGTGCATTGATTCCTACATACTTGCATATTGCACTTGTTATATTACTTTACATTGACACTATCCATGAGATATACATGTTATAAGTTGAAAGCAACCGCTGAAACTTAATCTTCCTTTGTGTTGCTTCAATACCTTTACTTTGATTTATTGCTTTATGAGTTAACTCTTATGCAAGACTTATTGATGCTTGTCTTGAAGTACTATTCATGAAAAGTCTCCGCTTTATGATTCAGCTTGTTTACTCATGTCATTACCATTGTTTTGATCATCGCATTCATTACATATGCTTACAATAGTATGATCAAGGTTATGATGGCATGTCACTCCGAAATTATCTTTGTTATCGTTTACTCCGCTCGTGACGAGCAGGAACTAAGCTTGGGGATGCCGATACGTCTCCGACGTATCGATAATTTCTTATGTTCCATGCCACATTATTGATGATATCTACATGTTTTATACACATTATATGTCGTATTTATGCATTTTCCAGCACTAACCTATTAACGAGATGCCGAAGAGCCGGCTTGTTGTTTTCTGCTCTTTTTGGTTTCAGAAATCCTAGTAAGGAAATATTCTCGGAATTGGACGAAACCAACGCCCAGGGTCCTATTTTTGCACGAAGCTTCCAGAAGACCGAGGGAGAGACGAAGTGGGGCCACGAGGTGGCCAGACGCCAGGGCGGCGCGGCCCAGGCCCTGGCCGCGATGGCCTGGTGTGTGGGCCCCTCGTGACGCCCCTTTACCTGTCCTTCCGCCTACAAATAGCCTTCGTCGCGAAACCCCCAGTACCGAGAGCCACGATACGGAAAACCTTACTGAGACGCCGCCACCAATCCCATCTCGGGGGATTCAGGAGATCGCCTCCGGCACCCAGCCGGAGAGGGGAATCATCTCCCGGAGGACTCTTCACCGCCATGGTCGCCTCCGGAGTGATGAGTGAGTAGTTCACCCCTGGACTATGGGTCCATAGCAGTAGCTAGATGGTTGTCTTCTCCAGGGGCGGATCCAGGATTTGAGCATAGGGGGGGCCGGGCGACGAAAACATTGACCATAAAATAAAAATAACATGAAAAATAGCAATTCTTATAAGTGTATACTATGGATATTAAAATGTAACAATATACTGAAAAGAGAACTACATTTCTACTAGTTTGAATGTGGATCTACGACCCGGCCTATCAAACAAATCAATAATCTCATTAACATCGATTTTTGCAGCTATGTCTTTTCCAATATACACCACCATGTAGTGCCGAAGAAAGTCGTCACCCATTTTATTTCGAAGACGTGTCTTGATAAGCTTCATTGCTGAAAATGCTCGCTCTGTGGTTGCAGTTGACACTGGGAGAGTGATGACCAAACGCAACAACCTATCAACCATTGAATACATAGAAACTTTACCCGTCTTGACTAGTCCGGCTGTCAAATCAGCAAGTGATGGCAACGACTTCAGATCTGGATGGTTGCAAACATCTAACTGAAAATGTGGAAGTTCTGACTCCAACTGAGCCCGTTCTTGATTAGAAAAATCTGCCGGATAGAATTTTTCTGCAAGCGTGCAAATCTTTGACATGTCAAATGACTCATGTCTTGGATCCAATGATGCACAAAGTGTAAGAAGCTCTGCAGTTTGAACACCAAATCGCTCATTTAGCTCAACCAATTGTTGATCAATCGCCACATTGAACACATCTGCTTTATAATGATGATTCATTGTGGTGTTATCATGTTTGTTCCGAGACTTAGTAACATCAACATACCTACAAATATTAAAAATACAATGCATGTTAGAGAATAGTTTTGATCAGGCATTACTGTACTCTAGATAATATAGAAAGACGGAACTTACTTGAGAGTCATATCAGGGATCTCAATTTCATGTTTCACACAAAAAGCGTTAACCTCCACTAAAAAGAGGTTCCCAACCATCTTCTCTCAGATTGCCCAATAGTATTTTTGTGTTTGAAACTGATTCTAATGCATTTAAAATATCCAATGATTTCCTCTGGAGTGTCTGACACAAGACATCGGTGATTTTCATAATTTTCTCCATGAGGTGCATAATAAATACAAAATCAAAAGAGATGATTATCTTTAACGCGCCTCCAGCATCTCCTCGGGAATATCTTGAGACCGAACGGTCGGTTGCTATACTTCGCAAGACAGAAATTGTAGCACCAAACATCCTCTTCAAGCTCTGAATTGACTTAAAGTGGGAACTCCATCTAGTGTCTCCTGGCCTCTGTAAAGATCCTATCTGATTTGCCCCTTTTCCAGTATCCAAATCCCCCAATTCAATTTCACGTGCAATTTTGGCTGCTTGATTTGCTAGCAACTCATCATTTCGTTTAGATGATGCACTAACAACATTTATAATGAAAATTGCATGCTGAAAAAAATTATGCACTTCCTGTACCTCTCTTGATGCTGCAACAAGAGCCAATTGTAATTGATGAGCCATACAGTGAATGTAATATGCATAAGGGCAATCCTTCAAAATCAAAGCCTTCAGACCATTCCACTCCCCTCACATATTACTTGCCCCGTCATAGCCTTGGCCTCTAATATCTTGCACACTTAAATTATTATCCGCTAGAATAGCGTAAATTGACTGCTTGAGAGTCAATGCAGCAGTGTCACTGACATGAACGACATCAAGGAAACGCTCCATTATAATCCCTTCATTATTGACAAAGCGCAGTACCAATGCCATTTGCTCCTTCTTAGATTCATCACGGGCTTCATCAACCATTATACAAAATTTGCTATTACCAATTTCTTCTCTAATTATTTTTTGTACCTTCCGAGAAAGTAAATCAAGAATCTCCTGCTGAACCGAATGAGCAATGTATTTTGCATTTCCAGGAGCATTATCCAAGACAACACCATTCACCTCCTTATTGTAAGAAGCCAGAAGCTTTACTAGTTCGAGGAAATTTCCCTGGTTTATGGATCCTGAAGATTCATCATGGCCTCTAAAAGCACAAGCCTGAAATGTTAACCACCTGCATCATGTCACAAAAAAGTGTGTTAAATGCGACAACATATACAATACTGTTAATATTGTAATAGAAGATGAAATAAATTATTGCTTACCTGATGGAATCAATTGTAACTTTGAGTCTTAATCTTGCATCTGCAATTGTTTTTGCGGATGATTTCTCAATCACCTTGTCGATATGAGTGGTGCCATCTTTAAAATTCTCAAAACACCGAGTTGAGTAGTTATGGGCTGAACTAGCATCTTTACCCATGTGAGTTAAGAAAGCACAATCTTTTCCACTATTTACCTTCTTCCACCTATCGAAGCCCACAACCGTGAAAGTATCTGAGCCACTCTTTCCAACTGGCTTTTTTGAAAAGAGAAAACAAGGCAAGCAGTATGCGCGCTTTGAAAAAGGTGAATACTCTAGCCAAGGGAATTGCTTGAACCAACTAAATTGGAACCGGCGACGATGTTTTGGTTCATCAGTGTTATATGGATACTCTCTCATATATGGCTGGTATGGCCCCTCAGAAACATAGAACTGACGTGCTTCCACTTGCTTATCAATAGGCAGATCCCAAATCTGTGGACGTTTTCCCGGGTCTCGCTCATATGCTGTGCTTCCAACTCTAGCTTGTTCTGAGACTACGACAGATGACTCAATATTTTTATCCGGCGTTTGCGCATCAACTGCTGTAATCTCCGTCTCCTTGGGTGGATTAGCATCTTCAGCTGTAGAGTTGCAAGTCGAACCAACAGGCTTGAAAAAACTACTAATTGGCGGTGTCTTCCTCTTCATGACAGGCAACTCCACTAGTAAAAATAATTAGTAAACTATTAAAACTGGCAAACATACTAGCAGTAGCACATAGTAGTGATTGGATTTATTTAGTGATCAAACTAGAACATCAGATCCTGTAGAACATGATCTAGTAATACTGCCAATACGTCCAGAGCCTGAATACGTCAATACCTTGGTTTGGCGACGCGGCTCGCGGGACGGCAGAAGTTCCCGTCAGTTATCAGAGGAGATGAAGAGGAAGTCGGCGGCGGCTAAGCAGTGGCGAAACAAGCAGATTGGATCTCGTACAGCTGGGAAACTGAATCGATCGATGAGGAATACGTACAACCGTGCATCCGTGCATCAGCATGAAGCGATCGCTTCTGTTTTGCCTAGGCCCTAGGCTATTACGTACGTGCCAATGTGGGCTTTAACCATTGACTAATTGCTTTGGGCTGAGTTGGATTAAGAAATTAGTATTAGGCCTTGGGCTAATGGCCGGAGTATTAAGCCTAATGCATGTATATACCTAGTGGCCCCTGCTAAATTACGTTGGGGGGGGGGGGGGCGAAGCATAGGGGGGGCCTGGCCACCGCTCGCCCCCCTGCATCCGCCTCTGGTTTTCTCCTCATGTGCTTCATTGTCGGATCTTGTGAGCTGCCTAACATGATCAAGATCATCTATCTGTAATGCTATATGTTGTGTTTGTCGGGATCCGATGGATAGAGAATACTATGTTATGTTGATTATCAATCTATTACCTATGTGTTGTTTATGATCTTGCATGCTCTCCGTTATTAGTAGAGGCTCTGGCCAAGTTTTTGCTCTTAACTCCAAGAGGGAGTATTTATGCTCGATAGTGGGTTCATGCCTCCATTAAATCTGGGACCGTGACAGAAAGTTCTAAGGTTGTGGATGTGCTGTTGCCACTAGGGATAAAACATTGATGCTATGTCCGAGGATGTAGTTATTGATTACATTACGCACCATACTTAATGCAATTGTCTGTTGTTTGCAACTTAATGACTGGAAGGGGTTCGGATGATAACCTGAAGGTGGACTTTTTAGGCATAGATGCATGCTGGATAGCGGTCTATGTACTTTGTCGTAATGCCCAATTAAATCTCACAATACTCATCATATCATGTATGTGCATGATCATGCCCTCTCTATTTGTCAATTGCCCGACTGTAATTTGTTCACCCAACATGCTATTTATCTTATGGGAGAGACACCTCCAGTGAACTGTGGACCCTGGTCCATTCTTTTACATTGAATACAATCTGCTGCAATACTTGTTCTACTGTTTTCTGCAAACAATCATCATCCACACTATACATCTAATCCTTTGTTACAGCAAGCCGGTGAGATTGACAACCTCACTGCTTCGCTGGGGCAAAGTACTTTGGTTGTGTTGTGCAGGTTCCACGTTGGCGCCGGAATCCCTGGTGTTGCGCCGCACTACATCCCGCCGCCATCAACCTTCAACGTGCTTCTTGGCTCCTCCTGGTCGATAAACCTTGGTTTCTTTCTGAGGGAAAACTTGCTACTGTGTGCAACATACCTTCCTCTTGGGGTTCCCAACGAACGTGTGTGTTACACGCCATCAATCCCATTGCCTTGCATTATGCCACTGAACAATCATTGGCCATAGCACAAACAACAGAACAATCACATATATGGCCTCAAATCAAATGACACCACGATTGATGCTATTCAACCAAGTACAAGGCACATTGAGTTATGTTTCTGCTTTGTACATGGTTGGATACCATCAATTGTGGTGTCATTTCATTCACACATCATATCATTGGCCTAAAACACATCATGGCATCTTGGCATCATAGAACAGATCATAGACATACATGGATCTGAGTTCATACAAATCTTAATTATCCAATATTACATGCCACTAAATCTTTCATCACTCATCACATATAGCCCTAATCCTCTGAAGCTCCGCCTTATGTGCAAAGTCCTGCTTTAGGAGATCAAATATCGCATACTATAACTTTTTCTTATCCTGCTTAAGACCCTCAATTTGTTCCCTCAATGCCTCTCTTTCTCCCTCCCACTCTTCCTTCCTAGACCCCAACACTTGTGCTTGCGTTCGCTGCACATTCTTCAACATAGCCACCTCATCTTTGAGTGCATGCAGTTCATCTTGGCCTCGGTTCTAAACAAACTATAGTACAATCAGGCCTCGTAAATCGTAGCACTAACTAGTGGAAGAGATGCTTGATCAGAATCTTATGCAATATCAAACAACGGACTTCGATCATGGCAGTAGGTTATGAAGAAACATCTCTCCAGGGACTTAGCGCTACCATGTAATCATCGGGATGAACACTGAAACCCCAATCTGCCACAATGTCAACCTAAAACCTAGATCTAGCCAGAACATCATGTTCATTACTGCCAAAACAATGTGCAAGAACACCACTCTACCGATTTGAAGCAAGTAATCTAGCTAGACAAAAATAAGAACGAACTACAACCCAAATCAGAGCAGATCTAATATGCATGCGGCGAATAACCGTAGATCGAACACCAGATAACAGCAGATCTATGAACTATCAAGCCTAAAAGCTTTGGATTAGGGTCTTACCACCATGGAGGTCATCGCCGAGCAGATCTTGAACTGGTAGAAGAAGCGGGCCGTCTATGCGACGACATGATGGTGTCCCCGAATGTCCTCTCCTCAGGCCTGCTTGCGGCGGTCTTCGATCTACCGGCGGCAGTAGAATCGTCGGTGGCGACATGAGAGAGAAGGGAGAGGAGAGGGTGAGTGAGAATTGCCGAGAGTGAGAGGGGAGATGAGCGGTGAGAGGAATTATGGCGCGCCCTCTCGAGGCGCGGCGGCGTCTCCCGTGCTTCCCGACGCGGGCAACATTCACATCTTCCGCGCTCGCCAGCGCCTGACCACGGGAAACCGGCCGAATCGAGCGTTCTTGTTAGGCCAAGTTTTTCATGCATCTGGGCTGCTTTAAGAACCGTGTTGTGCAGGGAATCTTCCGTCTGGGCTACCAAACACGCGAATTTTGGCCCAACTCATGCGAGGCAGGTCGTTATTGGCAACCAATCACGCTCCTAAGTTTTGCATGCGTTTTACTATATTCTTTTGTTTAGACGCTGTTAGCGGATCAGAGTGCTGCGAATTTTCTCCCAAGGCTGAACAATGAATTCAATTAAATGAATATACTCATTGACATAATCAAATAGTATGCAAAGTTTCTCGAAAAATGTTTTTAAAGCAAATTCAGTGCTCAAAAACCAAATTTTAAAGTAACAATATATGTCAGACATTCAACCATGTTGAGAGCAGCCATAAAGGGGGTCCGGACATTTTCATCAGCATCCATCTTCTTCATTTAATGATCTCATGTCAAAAAGAACGAAGGTAGTGATCAGAGAAAGCAACACCTATAAGGCTATAAGCACATTCCCTGCTACATATGTAACTTCCGAGTTCCGACAATCATATCAGTCTTTTGCAAGGCTCAATTATTATGCAGATAACATAACATTTACAGGATGTTCCGAAAACAAATGCGAACAGCCCCAAAGCACAAGGGCAAGGGGGTATACATGGACACACACCCCGCACATCAGATCGTTGGAACCACACCTATTAGCATATACACATACAACTCTTGCAGACATCTGAAGAAGAAAAAATGGAGCCATGACGTCTTGCAAGGAAGGCAGACTAGCAGAGGAAACTCTGGTCGCAGACCACGGTCAGCTAGTCAGGTGAGTTAGGAGCATGTTAGGATTTGCCCTTAGGCTTCTTTCGTGATTTCAGGTCAATAACAATGACACTAATGTTGTCATTGCTCCCTTTCATCAGCGCTAGCCTCACGAGACAATCAGCAGCTGCTTTTGCAGCAGGGTTCATGGTGGGTTCGCCGCCGCCCTCATCAGAATATGCACCATCGTTTTTATTCTTGTGCCAAAGAAGGATCTGCCGTCGTGCAATTTTGCATGCGTCCTCATTTGACATGACATCCCATAGACCATCGCTCGCTAGAATGAGGCAGTCATCATCTTTTGCCCGAGGAACAACAGTGACTTCCGGTTTTGGAATCACAAATGGTTTCAGGTATCGGTCCCCTGCAAGAAGAATGTTGAGTTCCGCTTCAAACTGATAAACCAAAGGGAACTTCAGACAGGCAAACAAATGCATAGAGAAATTGGCTGGTTTAATATCTTAGTTTAGTTAACTTCTCACATGGACAGGGAAAACAGAGTTGTCCAAGTTTTAATAACGGAACTATTCAGACGGTGCCAACCGGAAGAAACAACTAATATCTAATATTAGCCATGGCCATAGTTCACAACTATCCGAGGCACTTGCACAGATAACAACATAAGTATATATAGGGTACCTTTGTTCCTTCAGTAAGGGGGACATTTTACTTTGGCCTTCTTAAGGACATCTGCATCCTAATCCGAACACTTTCACAAGAACATATTGAAGTCCACAGACAACTTCATCCCCATCCCCGTATTTCCAGGTAAGGAACCAAGATAAAAATGAGGAACACAGACTAATAGTAGCCATGATTTTTCCCAGATGGGAAAATGAGGAGTTGCAAGTCACTAGTACATGAAATGGATCATTTACAGTTATAATTTACTGCTTGAAATGAGCTAATGTGGTAACGTGATAGCAGATGATCTCATATATTGAAATAGCACCTGAAAGGGAAATTGGCACAGTTTGTACAGAAAAAAACATCCAAGATGTATGATCAAAATTGTGGTGCCAATTCAATTTTATGTATTCACAGGTTCATATGGAGAATGACAAATATTACCTAGATGTTTCACACAATGACCTAGTACCAGCGACTTAAGATGATTGCAAATATTAAGATAAAGGTGATAGGTTTTCTTTTTCTTTTGACAGCACAAAGGCTGATGGTTTCATATAGGCTTCCAGTGATTCAAGTATCCTTGTTTACTGAAATCACAGATGACATATGCAGGCATGCAGCAATACCCCGATAAGGCCATAGGACTACTACTATTGTAATTATATGGATGTTTGGCTGTGCCGATTAAATTAATGCCATATATGCTGCATAGGCAGAAGCAGAACACTTCAAGAGCATATCCTCGTATGATCCTACTTGTTCTGGAGCTTTTTTTTTTTTGTCTGGCGTAGCTTACAAAGAGATGCCTCCTAGAGGTTACTAAAGAGCCTTCTAGAGATCATGATAGCAACGGTACATGTTGGGCTACCAAATTTCTATATTTTAAATTTTAAATTGGTCAAAAAGTAACAACAAACATGCTTAGACCTTAATCTTATTTGAAACATTTTTTGTACAGCCAGCTTGGCATCATCAATAATTTCATACATATAATAGACTGGACATGAAAAACTTACCGATTGACCGTGACATTGCGAGTATACCAGAGACACGATAGCCATTCCAGTCAATGACCTTCCCACCTGCGGCCTCAATCCTGGCGAGCTCATCTTTCCTATCAGGCTGGAACATGGAAGCATGATCAGATAAAATTTTATAACTTACCTGGATTAATAAACTTAGCTGAGTGGTAAATTTCCAGTTTGTACTTTGTGATCAATCGAGAGAGCAATCGGCTCCTTCCCGCGGCAGAGCACGACGCGTGAATCTCCACAGTTTGCAGCAATGACATGAGATGAACAGACAATCGCAACAACAGCGGTGGAACCCACGTTATCGGCGGCAACGGGTTCCGCACGGGGCTCCCTGGAGCAATCGGAAAACATGCCGGACACCTCATCGTCGACCTTCTGGAAAGAATCGCCGAAAACCTTCTCCCATGGTTCCTTCACATCCACCTCCCCTAATTCTACTTCCCCCAGCCCCTTGCCGGCTCGCAGCACGTCTCGTAACACGACGTGGATCTTGTCCCGGCAGTAGTTTGCCACCTGCACCAGACAACATGAAGCATGAGTAACAGAGCAAGAGAGGCCTCACGGTCAAATGTGTTTCGTCAGGGCCAAGAATCAGAAAATGAGATAACTTCACCTCCGAGCCGCCGTGTCCATCGTACACGCCGAAGAGGTGCGCCGGCAGCCGGAGCTCGGAGGCGTCGAAGTCGACCCCGATCCCGCCCAGCTCCCGGCTGGTCGCGAGCATCCGCACTGGCACGTCGGCGAAGCGCGGCACGGCGGCGCACGCGTCCTCCATCTCCGCGGCGTGGCCGCGCGTCGCGGCGCAGCCCCACAGCGGCACGCACTCCATGAGGTACACGCTCCTCTTGCCGCAACCGTCCCCGCCGCGCTCCCGGCTCCCAAGATCCGGCGGCAGCTCGCTCCCGGTGGCGCATTCCGCCGAGCAGCCGCCGCGCGCGGCGGCCCCTTCCCCGGCGAACACCGTCGCCGCCATCACGAGTTCACTGCGGTCACAACCAAGAAACTGCGCCACGCGCCTGACTGAGCCACCCACCACCGTAGCGCGCGCGAATCAGGGGGGCAGCAATGGAGAAAGGCAGAAGAAAAGTAAGCGTGGCGAGGAGGGTGGGTGTCGGGTTCGGGAGTACGTGTACCAGGTGGGCGAGCGGCGTGGGAGGTGGTGAGTGGTGGGCGACGGTGTTGCGTGTTCCGGCGCGGAGGAGGGGATGCCGGCGACCGGGACTTGTGAGGGAGCAAGGCACGAGCGACAAGGAAGCGAGGTGGAGGAATGTGATTGGGCGTGCCGTAACGGACAGGTGTCGCTTCTAGGCTCTACCGCAAGTCTGCTGCTGATGACCGTTTTGTTGTTTTAGCTCTGCTTCCTCACTCAAGATATTGGTCCTCGATTTTTCGAGATTTGACTATGGCCATGGTTTTACCAATTAAATGTTAGTTAGTGCTAAAGAACACATTTTTCATCTGAAGTTTATTTGAATGATATGAACTTATCCAAACCAACTTTGGAGTAGTGTTTTCGCAAAAAAAAAAAAAGCTTTGTAGTAATGAAAAGATCAATTCTTTATGATTTGGGTAAGATTGTAATTGTGACGAATGACACGGTCAAATTTTAGGGTCAGTTGCTTTTACAACAACCCATCTTTTGCATCTACCCGCGTAGGTTGATTCTATTCTTTTGCGCTCCATTCAGGAAATTGTTTGTATAACTTCTCACTGATTTGTAGTTCTTGTTTTGTACTAACATTTTTTTTAAATTTTAAATCCTTTTAATATCCACACGGTTTCCATTTCCGTGATCAAAACATACTCTTGTTGATGGTGTGAATCTGCAACAACAAAAATGCTACTTTGGCCAACAAATATTTCCTCAATGAAATTCTCAAGCGGTGAGCGTTTAGTAGGATCCCATGCATGCTTCTTGTATTATCTCATAGAAATTAAGTGTTATTCAGGAAACCGGACCCGCCATAAAGTCGCGTTAGGTTTGAAAGAAGATACATATATCTTCGCCCTGCTACGTATGTCTGCATGAGAAAGATAATGTGGATCACATTTCGGTTTAGTGTGCTCCATTTCAAGTTGTGCCTTAGGCTAGAGCCGAAGTAGATGGAGTCTTCTATAGTAGTGTGAGATATAGTAGTAGCTTAAGGAGATGGTGTTTTGGCTCATAGTTCTAAATGCACCTATCAAGAAAAATGCATTTAAAGTTTATCCTAAAATGTCAAAAAATTATGAAGAAAAGTCCCGGATGTACATTTGAACATTATATGTTCACCTGCAAAAGTTTGTGGAAAAGGGACATTTTGTGTGGCCTACGTAAAAAAGATAAAAGCATGTCACGTAAAAGCTATTTTGAATCACCGAAAATTGTCTTTTTACAGAGCCTATAAAAAATGTCATTTCTTTGTGAAACTTAGTGTGTGAATATAGAATATCAAGATGTACACCTATAACTTTTTTTTATAGAATTTTTATACATTTTAAAATATACTTTTTACTAAAAAGTTTTTAGACAATGGGTGCAGCTACACCTATGGGTCAAAGAGGATTTCGATTTAAGTTTTGAGTTGTATGGTGTTCTTTCTTCCCTGTCATTCTCGACAGGAGTATGATCCTGTAAATACCTTTGCCTTCAAAAAAAAATGTCACAGCGCTCAGCATACTCTTAAAAAAACATTTGGAAAGTTACTTATGGCGAGAGCACTCTCGCTCCCGTCGCCTCCCCCGTGGGCGACCGGGGCGTCCCCGCCCTCCCCACCCTCCTCGCTCCTCCCCCCCGCCGCCGCCGGCGGGAGCCGCCGGGAAAAGCCCGGGCGGTGCTGGCGGCGGCGGTTCCTCTCTCTCCCGTGCGTGCGGGAGGCCCGACGGGGCGGGTCCGACCGGGCGGCGTTGGAGGACGCCGGCTCCGGCCCGAGCCGGCTTGGATCCGCCGTGGTTGGCGGCGAGGCGTGCGCTCGCGGCGGTGGTGCCCTTCGCCTCCGTCAGCCGACGCTGTGCTGTTCCTGGTGGCGGCGGCCGATCTGGGCCCGCGGGCCTAGATCTGGGTCTGGAGGGCCCGGCCGATTTGGGTGGTCTTCGCTCGTGCGCTGCACGCAGGACCTCCTCTGCTACCTTCCGTCGTGGCTGGTGGTCGTGCCCGGATTGGACCGGCAGCGCTGGTTTTCGCGATCCGCCCGTTCGGGCTTGTCGGAGCTCGGTTGAGCTTCCGGCGGTGGGGTGTCGTTGGGGCTACGTCCCCACATTCTGGAGTCGTTGGGGCGACGTCCTTGCTAGCCATCTGGGACGTGGTCCTTGGGCTGGCTCGATCGTGCAGCTCCTCGGCGGCTGCGGTCTGTTCTCCCTCCGACCAATTTGGTCGTGCTTGTGCGGTGTGCTCCCGCGCCGGGGATGGTGGACTTCGTGGTGCCGCCAATCTAGGGTCTTGGACGCCTAGAGCAGGGTCTGGCCGAACCCTCCACCAGCCAGCACGTGTTTCCTGCGGTTGAGTCGAGTTGGGGCTAGCTCATAGTGCGACTTAGGTTAGAGGCGCGGCAGTGATCTCCGCCTTGTTCGCTCTACGTCCTCGCGACGGCGTCCGGATTTTCTATCCAGGTTTGGACCTCGGCGAAAGCTGCATATGGCTTCGGCTCGTGCCGGCGACGGCGTCACCTGCGGGTGTCGTTCCCTTGTTGAAGGCGTCCCGATGATGGTCCTCCTGTTCGAAATGATGGATTCCGTCCCTCCGCCTCAATCTGCTCCTCTTGGAGGCCTCGCTTCGTGTAAGCTTCTCTGGTAGTGCCTTGTGGAACACTGTGTGACCTCTCGATGGTGTCGCAGCCCTCTCACAACGTCGGCCTGGCTGCTTTTACATGGCTTGCTGCGGTAGCTGATTTCCTTCCTAGCGCCTTGGGGGGCTTTGCTAGGTCGGCGTCTGGTCGCAGCTCTTGCCGGTGTGCCTATCCCAATGCCGGGGGATGATGTTGTGTGTTTGGTCTGGACCTAGCCTGAGCTCCATGGGTGGTGGCTCTCGGGTCTGGGTGAAAACTTTGCAGGTCCTTCTCTGCCGACGACGATGATGCACTCTTGCGCCATTCACCTTCTTGGAGGCGTCGCCGCAAGACCCCCCCTTCTTTGGTTCCTCAAGCTGCGCTGGTGGCCGGCCCGTCGCTGAGTTCCCCCTTGAGTTGCAGTCTTGGTGCGGTGGAGGTTTGTTGGCGTGGACACGGTCGCGATCCCTCCGGTGCAACAGAAGACAAGGCTCCCTCTTCCTGGATCATATGGCGCTTCGGCTTGCTTTTCTGTGTTGTCTTTTGTTGCGGTTTGGGTTGTGCGCTTGGCGCGTGTGTGTTGTAATCTTGGTGTAACTCCTGGCCGGTTGATGGCTTCGTTAATTCAAAGCCGGGCTCACTTCGAGCCTTCCGTCTAAAAGAAAGTTACTTATGGCCATTGCCAACTATATGTGTCTAATCATCTATGAAACACATTTTCATAATTTGTTTGTACACTTCTCTTGCGAGGTTATTTCCTTGTGGATATATAGTATCGGTCCATTTTGAATTACAGTATAAAATGTTGTACCTTTTTTAATCACATGTATCTAGATGTATTTCAGCGTGCCTATTCTATTTACTCATCCCAGTCTCTATGTAGTTCATATTAAAATATTCAAACGTAGTTTGGAACGGAGGGAGTGGTGTAGTATATGATGGTATAAATCATAAATCCTACCTACACTTCCATTATATTTTATTTCTCTTAGCAAAATTAGATTAATAAATATCTACGTTTGTCATAATTGTGCAAACGTATGTGTCAAGAGAATGCGTGCTCTAGCTAAGTGGAACCATTGGTGCAACCACTATTTTCCTCATGTCCATAGAAAATGTGCACTCCCGTTGGACTTGTTGTGTTGTGTCGTAAAGCTGGTGAATGTGAAGTTGTCGGAGATATTTCCAATCAATATTCCATCATTCATCTGAAGTTTCTTCTGTTTGACCCCGCCAGTGGCGTGCCGAAAGCACAGTGGCTTGGAACTTGGGAGGGACGTGTGTCCCGTCCTGCGAGAAAAACTGGCGCGCTCGAGTCTCCAGCCCCGTGTCCGAGTCGTATTTCGAGAAATATTTGCATCGTTTTTCTGCCTGCGGCTACGCGCAATACGCCGCGTGGTGCCGGCAGAGTCTAGTGTCACACGAAGGTGGGGCTCTGTCGCCGAAGCCAACCATGGCGTGACTCGTAGCGCTAGCTAGCTCACTATTTATAATCCTGGACGACAGATTCTGCTTGCAACGAGCGCACGGCATGTACGTTGTCGCGTTCCATTCCTTGCAGAACTTTATAGCGGTTCAGCAAGCTAGCCACTTTGGTGGCCTCGGTCGCATGCCAGGCCAAGTGTCGCTCCGGCGCACGCGTGGCCGTTGCAGCGTCGCCGTCCCGTCACAAACCAGGGACCACCGACCCTCCACATATGTTTTCTGGCAGTCACGTTTTTTGAGTAATTTGACGATCAGATGATTTTCTGGTTCGTGAGATCTTTTGCTGATCAGACTTTGCGTCATTTTTTTATCATGTGCCTGCCACGTGGTGGCTATTCTGATTTTTTAAGTTAATTTATCATAGGTACTGACGCATACCCCTTGTTCCCGTAAGAGACATAAGGCGACTAGGGTTTTACTCTCTTCCGTCGACGTAGCCACCGATCTACCACGTCTCCTGTGGCCTCAGGTCATAGAGGCACGGTGGATTCCGATCCTTGTAGTTGTAGGCGGGATGACTCCACATTTTGTTATCTTTTAAATTCGTTTAGGGTTTGTGTCCTACTAAAAAAATGTGGCGGTGATGACTCCGTGAAGATGGAATAGGGTCCTCCCCATATACCCTCTATTTCGGTGACACATCTAGCTTCATCGAAGGGCGTGTGAAGGTTTGTCTTCGGCACATCTCGTTGGATTCCGTATTCCTTCTGATCTACGATTCTCTTCATCGACCGCTACTCTCTCGCGTTGTTCATTTGGGACCTTAGCACGATGAGACTTTTCATCTATCTACTAAAATAAGCTCTCATAAGATAAGCTTTGCATGGCTAACAATGACGAAGGGACGAGGATGATGGCGCGCCTTCGGCTTGTTCGATGCTTGTAGTCGTCACTATGTGCTCCAAATACTTCAATTTATAATTTTTAATACTTTTAGGTTTTCTTGTGTTTTTGTTGAAGATTATGAATAGATCCAAAAAAAAAACCAAAAAAGGTCTAATGCACTTTGGATTTCATGACGCTAGACATTTTTATATGCCCCTTAGTAGGTCTTACACTCTTACTAGCTCACTAATTGCATAATTTGATTCCCTAGGAACATCAAACCGGACTTTTACTACTCCCTACGGACCGACTTAACATGCGCGCACGTAGTTCAAAAAATTGCCTTAATCATTATTTTATTCAATAAAATATAGAATATATGTTACAAAAATTATATCATTGGAAACCTTATTTGAATACGAATCTAATTGTATAAACTTTGTAGATATTTAATTTATATTTCATTGACCAATTCAACGGTCAAACTTTATCTTAAATTGCGTGCGCGCCTGTTAAACCGATCCGGAGGAAGTACCCATAGTGCCTCTTAGAAGACCATTGTCTAAGGATGAATCGACATTGACCTTGACATAATCCTACAAAAAAAATTGCTTTCCTTTGTTTCAACCCAGAAACTATTTAAGCACATTCATGTGTTCCGATATCTTGCAGGATTATGTGACAATACACCTGAATCATAATTCTCTATTTTCTCGACTTAAAAAACCCGGCCTACAAACTAAAAAGATCCTTCGGAAAATTTTCAGTGAACCAGACCTGGCAGCGGGAATTTCTAGGTGTTCATGATATCAGTACTCATTTGTTCAGAATTTCAGATATCTCCATAGGACTAGCTATGATCAGCAAAGGATCGTATCGTCATGCCTTGCGTAGATCTCATGACCATTGACAATGATTTGCAAAATTCGTTTTGTTGCGTGTGAAACAATGGGCTGCTCGATGGCACGCCTCCTCTCCCTCTGTTTCTATTTATATGCACAAGGACTTGAGGTACAAATCAAGTTTACAAGTATTGTTACACAAGATATATCCCTAACTAATCTTGGTTAGCCGCACAGGAGGATGTCTCCCTAACACGCCCCGCAGTCTCGAACTCGGTGCTTCGCCGACGTGAAGACCGGATCGAAATTCATGAAATAAGACAGATGGTAGTCCCTTAGTGAAGATGTCGCAAACCGGGAACTCGGAGGGTACATGTAGCACTCGCAGAGCCCCAAGAGCCACCTTCTCACGCACAAAATGTATATCAAGTTCAATGTGCTTGGTACGCCGATGCTGAACTGGGTTGGCCGAGAGATAAACAACGCTCACGTTATCACAGTAGACAATCGTGGCGCTGTGAAGAGGACGCCGGAGCTCCTACAAAAGATTACGGAGCCAACAAGTCTCAGCAACGGCAGTGGCAACAACACGGTATTCAGCCTCAGCACTAGAGCGTGACACGGTGGGCTGTCGGCGAGATGACCAAGAGACCAGGTTGTCACCCAAGAACACACAAGCACTCGACGTAGACCGGCGAGTATCTCGGACATCCTGCCCAATCAGCATCCGAGTAGGCAATGAGAGAGTGAGAGGTGGAGGATGATGAGGCGCCGCCACACTAGGGCGGCGCGGCCCGGGCCCTGGCCGCGCCGACCCGTGGTGTGGGGCCCCGTGTGGCCCCCGCGTTGCCCTTCCGCCTACTTAAAGCCTCCGTCGCGAAACCCCCGCACTCGAGAGCCACGATACGGAAAACCTCATCAGACGACGCCGCCGCCAATCCCATCTCGGGGATTCTCGGAGATCTCCTCCGCACTCCCGCCTGGAGAGGGATTCATCTCCCGAGGACTCTTCACCGCCATGGTCGCTCCGGAGTGATGAGTGAGTAGTTCACCCCCGGACTATGGGTCCATAGCAAGAGCTAGATGGTTGTCTTCTCCTCATTGTGCTTCATTGTTGGATCTTGTGAGCTGCCTAACATGATCAAGATCATCTATCCGTAATGCTATATGTTGTGTTTGTCTAGATCCGATGGATAGAGAATACTATGTTATGTTAATTATCAAGTTATTACCTATGTGTTGTTTATGATCTTGCATGCTCTCCGTTATTAGTAGAGGCTCGGCCAAGTTTTTGCTCTTAACTCCAAGAGGGAGTATTTATGCTCGATAGTGGGTTCATGCCTCCATTGATATCTCGGGGATAGCTGACGTAAAGTTCTAAGGTTGTGGATGTGTCGTTGCCACTAGGGATAAAACATTGATGCTATGTCCAAGGATGTAGTTGTTGATTACATTACGCACCATACTTAATGCAATTGTCTCGTTGTTTTGCAACTTAATACCGGAAGGGGTTCGGATGATAACCCGAAGGTGGACTTTTTAGGCATAGATGCATGCCGGATGGCGGTCTATGTACTTTGTCGTAATGCCCAATTAAATCTCACTATACTCATCATGTCATGTATGTGCATTGTTATGCCCCTCTCTATTTGTCAATTGCCCGACCGTAATTTGTTCACCCAACATGCTTTTATCTTATGGGAGAGACACCTCTAGTGAACCGTGGACCCCGGTCCATTCTTTTATACCGAAATAC
>NC_061513.1:121909863-121930727 GCF_022539505.1 Lolium rigidum | reverse complement strand
TGGATCCATACAAGAGAAAAAATTAGGAAACTCGGTAGCTTTCGGTGCTGCAAACTGGAAAAGTTCGCTCTCTCTCTCTACAAAGAATTTTTTTTTGAAATTTCAACTACAATACATAAACTCAGCCGCCTCCTCCTCCATACCTCGATTTCTCTTTCCTCCGCCGGTCTCGCCGATGTCTAGAGGGATGAGAATTCCAATTTATGAGTTATAAGTTTCGATAAAACTAGTGTTTTCAATGTATTATTATTAGGTTAGGGCTTGGTGCTAGCTCTTTTCTTCCTGACATCCACGACCAACAGAGATGGCACCATCTTCAATACCCAATCATCAGGTATTGGTTCGACGACGAGGTTTCTATCTTGACGTTAATGGTGAGGTTGAAAGATTGAACGTCTCTCTACCAAGGTTGTAAGCACCTATAACCCGCTCCCTCCTTCTACCCTTAGTTTTAAGGCTTGTTTGTTTCAACTTCTAGCATGATTAAGCTGTTACTTACCCGAAATCAAAATATTCAGGCCAAGTAGTTGAGGCTTTTCATTCACGTGGTTGCCCCCATAGTTGTGCTTCGGGCTTAGATGCTTTTGATCCACCAAAGAGTCATTTGTCGCAACTCTGGGTCCGCCGTCACGTATGCTTCCACGTTTGAGCGCGATGTAGATGCTACTAGCATGCTTAGGATGAAAAGAGCCCCTTTTAACCACCTTGTGGGCACATTAAGGGGTAGGGACCGCTTAAAGATACCATCAACATATGTATCCAAGAGCAAGTGGCAATGTTCCTTCGTATTCTTAGACACCAGACATTTCGAGTGATTCACAACACATGGAGGAGGTCCACTGAGAAAATATCTCATTACTTCATACAAAACATGTGTGCTATTGGAGAACTCAGATGAGAGATGATCAAGCCGCAATCTACTTGCACTCCCCCCCAAGATCAAAGATAGCTACCGATGGTTTCCATATTTCAAGGTGAACAACTTTGTCTTGTAGTCTGCACAACTGGATATTAGGGTGGGGTGTTGATGAGTTCTTCCCGGATGAGAATGATGTGAGACCTGAACGAGGATGATCATGGTCATGGTGTCGGTTCCACTGATAATGAGACCTGGAAGAACAAGAGGCAGGAGCGAGTTGACGCTATGTGGGCTAATAGAGGCTACACCATGATCTGAAGGGAGGAAGTAAGCGAACAAGAAAGAATGATGAGGCACACCATGTCGTTGTATTCTATGAACTAACATTTGTGTGTATAACTAGTACTTGTGCTGAAATCCTATTTTATATTAGCTAGGTAACATTTCAACGAATTGCTATCTGCTAGTAGTTAGGGAGGTAAACTACGCTAATTTAGAGATGCATGTTTGTTCAATCTGCTTATTGTTAGTTATATATGCTGCTAGTGTGTGGTAATGTCACTACTTGCGAGAAGTGGGTACCACAACACCAGTGTATGCACCCAAATCACCAAAATTTTCATCCCCTGACCGGAATATAACAATGTTGCCAGCCAAACAAAATGTTTGTTAGCAACTGTTATCACCAGAATTTGACCGAGTCAGAGGTGGACCGCGATCAAGATGGGCTTGAAGAATATACATGGAAGAATATACGTGAATCGGCCTTATATGCAAAGTTTGGGCTAGTTTGCCCGTGTATCTGTAATATAGTAGGATACGTGTCGGTTAGTTAGAGTTTGTTTCGTGCACGGTTGGGATTATTCCCACGTTAGAAAGTCTACGGACTATAAATATGTATCTAGGGTTTATGAAATAAACAACAATCACGTTCACCACAAACCAATCTAGGCGCATCGCCAACTCCCTTGTCTCGAGGGTTTCTTCCGGGTAAGCATCATGTTGCCTAGATCGCATCTTGCGATCTAGGCAGTACAAGTTTATTCGCTGTTCATGCGTTGCTCGTACTGAAGCTTTTTTGATGGCGAGCAACGTAGTTATCTTAGATGTGTTAGGGTTAGCATTGTTCATCGTATCATATGCTATCGTCGTGCAACCCTTAGACATCTAGCCGCCCTTACACCTATCTTAGGTGTAAGTGCGGCACCCCGCTTGATCATTATTTAGTAGATCCGATCCGTTATGGTTGCTCCTTGTTCTTCAAGGATTAGTTTAATATCTGCATAGTTAGGCCTTACAAACGGATTGAAGGATCCAGTGGCGCGTAGGGTGTAGTTTGCTAACCCTAGACGAGGATGTTCCGGGATCAACCTCGTGTTGGTTTTTAGGCCTTGCCTAGGGTCGGTTTACGAGCACCGTGCGTGGCCGCGAGGCTCAATCACGAGTAGGATGTTCCGATTATGTGGTGAAAACCCTAAATCGTAGTAGATCGTTTTAGCTTTATTTTGATCAAGCGGGACCACCATATATTCGTACACCTCGTGCGAATCATGGGTGGATCGGCTCTTTGAGCCGATTCACGGGACAACCGCAGAGCCGATCGAGGCTCGTATTTAATGTTTACGTGTATGCCATGCAGAAACTAAGCGAGGCATCTCCATCACCTTCCCGACCAGGTATAGGTCGGGTGGCACGCCCTTGCACCGGCATCGGACGTGCGTGCCGAGTCTTTGCGGGCCGTCGCTCGGAGGGACTAGGGCCGGCCGCGATCCGGGAGCCTCCCGGCTCTACCGTGTTGCCCGTCGGCTGCTCGCCGGTGGGTTTCGACCGTAACACATTCTCGGCACGCCCGGTGGGACAGTCTTCGACATCAACCGCATCGCCATCTACATCCGAGATGGCGGACGGCACCCCGATCACGTACGAGGATCCGACCGAGGAGCTCAAGAAGAAGTATGACGAGGTCAAAGCAATCCTCGAAGCCGACCTCATCGGCTCTTTTCACGAGAACCCGCTCACATGGCATCGGGTGGAAAGGGTTCTCACCCGAAGGCGCACTCGATGGAGTGGACCCGTCCGCCCGTCGGAAGAACGCACCGAGTCCTCGCGTCGAGAGATTAACTACATGGTAGCTCACTCGCCGCACCGCCATTCCGAGAGCCCGGTGAACACTTTGGAGCGTGTCGCTCTTCGGGTGATCCAGGAAATCATGAGGCATCAGTACTCTCCGTCAGGACCAGCTCTCGGGACTTACCAAGGAGAGATGCCACTCCAGTCCCGTCCACCGCTGCCATTCACGTTGACAGCACCAGAAGTGCCAAATTCGCCGGCATACGCCGTCGACATGGTGGAATGCACATACCCTGGGAGGTGCCAGCCAAGATTCTCGTTCAACATCAACGTGATAGAACTTGGACACCACCCTGATAAGGACAGAGACGAGGGCAGCTGCTCTCATAGCGAGGACAAGGAGGAAGCCGTTCCACGCGATCGGCCCCGACAATTCCAAAAAATCCCGGTTACAATCGAGATGAAGGCCGATTCCAGCAATCGGCCCGTATTATCCTTACCACACGTTCTCCCTGAATTTAGTGTCGATATAACAGGTGACGGAAAGCTAGGGTATGGGTTTACATCGGCTTGTGAGCTCGAGGGCTTGTGAGCTCGAGGAAGTCGGCATTGTTCATGTCTGCAGAGCCGATGTTCAGATATAGTTCTGTGGATAACTGCAGAGCCGATATCTGCAGTAACCTGGCAGATTTGGCTCGGGGGGCACATAGGCAGATAGACAGATGCTATGAACATGTGCGATACATGGGCAATAAAATATTAGGGGCCGATAGGAAAATCGGCCAGTAAAAAAAAATGTAACAAGTACAGCCGATGCACAGTCATCGATTCTAGAGGTACGAGTTCAGCAAAAAAAATGTAACAAGTACAGCCGATGCACAGTCATCGATTCTAGAGGTACGAGTTCAGCAAAACAGTTGACAGTTTATACAGAAAGGCTCTACTGAAGAAACGCGTTGAGGGCGTGAAGGGCGTCAGCACGGATGCGATCCACCTCGGCGATCTCAGCCTCGTCGTCCTCGTCTTTGCCCGTCACCAGTCGGACCGCTCGGGGTACAAATTTCAGCCAGATCGGTCTTCAGATCGGCTGTGAGGCCCTTTGCTTCCTCTTGAGAGTGGGCAATAAGGGCTTCCTTGTCTTGGATAAGCTGCTTGGTCACCCTGACCCTCTCTTCAAGGTTCTCCAGTTCCTTACGCAGGGTCTCGAGTTCAGCACTACTAGCAGAAGTGTCAGTTTTGGCGTCTAAAGCAGCCTTCTTCTCGTTGAGCCGTTGACACTTGTCTGCAATATCGGCTCTCAAGGGAAGCTGGGTGTGGCGAAGATTAATCCTTTAGCGAGCCGACTGCACCCTTGACTTGAAGACCGACAGAGTCACAGCTGGCCAAAGCTTCACTTGCAGTGTCATAGGGAGATGGGGCTGGATACCTTCGAGGATGCCTTTGACTTCCTCGGAGTTTTCAACCAGGGACTCAATTGAGGAAGAGAGCAAATCCTTGAGACGCTAGAGTGGACCATGGACCGTGCTAGGACTGGGCTCTTCACTTGCCTTGGAAGTAGTTGGTTCGATGGATTCAGGATCGAACGTCAGCAAGCTTGAGCGATCACAACCCTGACAAGGCAAACCAAGGTGGTGTTAGTATACAACGAAGAAAGTGATAGAGCCAAGGAGGTGGGGTGTACCTCTCCCAAGGTAGGAGGAGCAGCCGATGTCGTGATGATCGGCTTTTCCGTGGACTTGGCTGGGTGAGCCACTTGGTCAGCCACGATCGTCGAGGTGGCTAGGTCTAGCGTGACGGACGGCATCAGTACCTCCTCGACGTCTCCGCTAGAGGTATCATTGGTCTGCAAAAGGAGGTAATTAGCCGATCCAAGTGGCAATGGGTTAGCATAAAATATAAGCCAGGAAGATAATTACATTTGAGACCTCCTGGCTTGATGGAGAAGCTCGTGGGTCTTTGCGAGCCCTTTTGACGCATCGACGCTTCACGCGTGACCCTGATTTGATCGGGGCTTGGGAAACAGGGGGCTCGGGAATCGACCTTTTCTGAGAAGCCGGCGCTGGCGAGGCCGTCTGGCTCTGTGTGGTGGACCTCTCGGAGCTGCCCGAGCTCGAATCCCTCTGGCTGGACCCTGCGTCCCCACTGGGGTTCTCCTCGGTGGAAGTCTGTAGAAAGAAGTGCAAGCATGTTGTAAAGGACTGGGAAGCAGATAAAAGTGGACAGGGCACAAGTCAACGTACGTGCAAGCTTTCTGGGGTAGGAGCTTTGCGCTTCAGGGTCTTTCTGGCAGCCACCTTCCTCACTGCCGTCCTCGCCTGAGTTGAGGCTCGGGGGGCATCCGGCCCCGAAGATGCTTTATTCTTGGGAGCCGATTTCGGTGAAATCGGCTGACTCTGCATTATGACTTTCTTCAGGGGTGGCGAGCTCTGGCAGAAGAGAACCACTGGGGCCGGAGGAAGGAATTCGAAGGGAAAGCCATCGGCTTGCGTGGGAACTGGGCCGTCTTGTTGCTGCCAGGAGATAGAGTCAGGTTACAGACAATCACCATAAGCCATTGCAAGAAATTTATGAGTAGTGGTACCTGGTCGGCAGGAACGTCATACTCAACATCAAGTTGTCTCAGCAGCGGTTCTAGAGCTCTTCTGAAGGCATGGGTCTTCCACATGGACCACCAAGTCTCGAAACCATCGGTAGTGAAGGTGAAACGGAGGTTGTGGGGAATTGGAACGGCCAGAGCATCAAAGAAGGTATAGCACCTTTGGCCAGTGAGGATGTCAGGCGGTTCAGCTCGCTTGTCGTCGGTGGTGTAGGAAGAAGTGTGGAGGCACCTGCCCGAGACCAAGTTGTCGGGCTACTATTACCGGCTGGTAAGACTCATAACCGGGCTTGATGATCCGGTTTGAGGTACTCATGCCAACTGGGAGAAAGCAAGGACGAATCATGATAGAGTACAGATGCCGGGTACTAGTGTCATCGACAAAGTTATCCAATCGGAAGGAGACTGGGTTCTCAAAGTTCTCCGATTCAGTATAAGGAAAGAACAGGGGGTTGTCCAAACCTTGGAAGAAAATCTTGAACCACCCTGCTGCTTCTTTAGGGATCGACCCTGTCGCTCGGGAGACCATACAAAGCTTGGCCATAGCCGGTGCATCGGATCTCCTTTCCATTAGCATCCGGGAAGGTGCGGGTGACCAAATGTGGGAAGTCCGGGATCCGGTTCGAAAGTACAGACTGAGCCCATAACCGAATAAACCACCGTGGGCCGCCGCGTTTAACTCGTCTTTTGAGAGAACAGTTTGACGTACATCGCTTGAAGAGATCGATAGACCTCTCCAAGAAACAGCTTGCCGAGGCCAAGTTGGGTGCCTTTGGCAAGTTCATAGGCCGGGAAAGGTAATTCTTGGTAGGGGCGAGTGATGGGCCACGAGAATATGAAGTGCTCCAACCGTGAAGTTCGGGAAGGCTCGTGTGTTCTCTCTCCGTCACGTGGCCTTTGGTTTTCATATAACGATTGAGGTAGGCACCCCAGCTGGTACACTCTTTTTTAGAGGAAAGGGTGAAAGGAACTTTCGGCGCTTTGAATGCGAAGGGCCGGGGATGCAATGTCTAGGCTCGTGATCATGACCACATCCAGCAGAGTTGGTGTCATAGGGCCATGGCCAAACATGAAGCGGTTCAGGTGCATCAAACCGAAGTAGCCGATGGTTTTCGGGATATTTTCATTCTTTTCAAGGGAGATAATGATAATGACAAGGCATCGGCTATCCCTATGGCTTCCCGAGTGGCATAGTGGGTTTTGGATACTCCATTGTACCATGCCACCCAACCCTCGGGAGGATTAGGCCGTGCTCGCGAGCGGTCGGCCCAGGAAGACAGATCTAAGTTCCGGTTCACGAAGGGGATTCCGTTAGCCTCGCATGAAATTAAGAGGGCGGAACTCTCGGAAGAACGAGGTCCGAGGCACATAGAATTTGCGAGAGAAGGATGTGGCGATAGGATGTCCGAAACCTAAAATTAATAACGTAACGTAACATTAATTCGGGTGTTTGCTATTAATCCCGACGTCGATTCGAATGGCGAGAGGAGGTTAAGGATTACCTTCGGACCGGAGACCATGGCGTTGGTATTGGATGATTCCGCCATTGGATGCGCTGTAGAGTTGGGGCGGCGCGGTCGAGATCTGGGATGCGGGTGGCCGTGAGTTGGAACTGCTCAGGCGGCGATTTGGGGATCTGAGTTTGCTTTCTCAGACGAAGGTCGCAGGTTACCGTTTGGAGGGCAGCTGGGTCGGCCTTACTCGTGTTTTTATGGTAAAGACCGATGCGATGCCATCGGCTTTTTTGGGAGATCGTTTGACTTTGACTATCGGCAAAAAAGTTGATTGGAAATACTTCTTCATTAATAACAGGAGGGTTTTTACAATGAAGAGCCGATTGCTCAAGAAAAGGGGGAACAAAAGAAGAGCCGATTGCTCGGGTACTACTGTTCCTACTCTACTAATCCTCGCTGCCCTCGTCGTCGGCATCGTAGCTGTCACCGGCGCTGCTTCCGGAGAACTCCTCGTCGCTGCTGCCCCAGCCCTCGGCCGGAGCTTCTTCCTCTTCGTCATCATCATCGTCTTCACTGTCCGCCCAAGCGCGGAAGCGCTTCGCCGGCGGGTACCCAGCGGAGGAGGAGGAGTCGTCTTCCTCCTCTTCTTCCTGTTCCTCCTCTTCTTCCTCGTCTTCCTCTTCCTCCTCCTTATCGGAGGAAGTGGGGTTCCTCCAGGAGTAGAGGTCATCCTCGCTCTCGTTCTCCAGTTCCCCTTCAATGAGGAACTGGAGGTTGACCTCCCCATCAGTCAGGGGCAAGTCGCCATCTGATCCGACGAGGGCTTCCGGTGGGCCATCTGACATGAAGTCGAAGTCCCACTCTGGCTCTGACATCGGCTCGCTCGAGGAAGAGGATTGGAAAGAGAGGCCGGATGAGACGGAGGAAGAAGAAGACATTGCTACAGGGAAAGAGGGTTTTTCGGTGCCGATAGCTAGAACAGAGGAGGGGGATGAAGAGGCGAAATCGGCCGGCACAGTTAAATAAGGGGGAGCCTAGTGGAGATTTAATGCCATTGCAGTTTCCGAGGAAGTGATGCTAAAGCTATCAAATCTTGCAGAGAAGTTGAGAAGGTAAGGCATCATGATGAAGAATACTGCGACGGTTCCGCTCTGCCACGACATGACCCGACGAAGAAAAGCAGAGTGATTTTGGAATTATCAATTCCAAAACCAGGGGGGCATGTGTTATCACCAGAATTTGACCGAGTCAGAGGTGGACCGCGATCAAGATGGGCTTGAAGAATATACATGGAAGAATATACGTGAATCGGCCTTATATGCAAAGTTTGGGCTAGTTTGCCCGTGTATCTGTAATATAGTAGGATACGTGTCGGTTAGTTAGAGTTTGTCTCGTGCACGGTTGGGATTATTCCCACGTTAGAAAGTCTACGGACTATAAATATGTATCTAGGGTTTATGAAATAAACAACAATCACGTTCACCACAAACCAATCTAGGCGCATCGCCAACTCCCTTGTCTCGAGGGTTTCTTCCGGGTAAGCATCATGCTGCCTAGATCGCATCTTGCGATCTAGGCAGTACAAGTTTATTCGCTGTTCATGCGTTGCTCGTACTGAAGCCTTTTTGATGGCGAGCAACGTAGTTATCTTAGATGTGTTAGGGTTAGCATTGTTCATCGTATCATATGCTATCATCGTGCAACCCTTAGACATCTAGCCGCCCTTACACCTATCTCTTAGGTGTAAGGGCGGCACCCCGCTTGATCATTATTTAGTAGATCTGATCCGTTATGGTTGCTCCTTGTTCTTCAAGGATTAGTTTAATATCTGCATAGTTAGGCCTTACAAACGGATTGAAGGATCCAGTAGCGCGTAGGGTGTAGTTTGCTAACCCTAGACAGGATGTTCCGGGGATCAACCTCGTGTTGGTTTTTAGGCCTTGCCTAGGGTCGGTTTACGAGCACCGTGCGTGGCCGCGAGGCTCAATCACGAGTAGGATGTTCCGATTATGTGGTGAAAACCCTAAATCGTAGTAGATCGTTTTAGCTTTATTTTGATCAAGCAGGACCACCATATATTCGTACACCTCGTGCGAATCATGGGTGGATCGGCTCTTTGAGCCGATTCACGAGGACAGCTCGAGAGCCGATCGAGGCTCGTATTTAATGTTTACGTGTATGCCATGCAGGAAACTAAGCGAGGCATCTCCATCACCTTCCCGACCGGTATAGGTCGGGTGGCACGCCCTTGCACCAGCATCGGACGTGCGTGCCGAGTCTTTGCGGGCCGTCGCTCGGAGGGACCAGGGCCAGCCGCAGTCCTGGGAGCCTCCCGGCTCTACTGTGTTGCCCGTCGCTGCTCGCCGGTGGGTTTCTGACCGCAACAGCAACTAAACTAGATACACAACATGAATTTGGACTTGGCCCGATAAATCGTGATAGAAGATGATCTCCCAAAATGCTGAAAAAAGTGGTGAGGAATCAAACAAGCCATCCATGTTGAGTCGACGTACTGATACCTAGTATGCTTCCAACTGAGCCTTCAACGCTATCTCGAAGGAGTTAGTACTACTGTTGTTAATAATCCGCCAGTTTTGACATAGTAACAACACTGGATCACCTGAGCAACCGCTCGGTACCTTGTGCTTTTTCCAACCTGCTCTTATAGAATCCATTTTAATACCGCCAGCTTGAAAGTTCAGTCTCGGTTGTTTAAAGTAGAACCCTACCAGGGCAGGAAGGCGCAATGTAGGTTCAAATTCCGCGATAGCAACACCAACCAGTCGTGATCCTTTTGAAAATTGCAGCGTTGAAGAAGATTGGCCAGTTGGGAGCAGGGTTGAACGTAAGTTTTATTTTTTGTTTATCGGACGATTATTCTTTAGACATACCTGATTCGTTGCGGGATTTTTCTAAGTCGCTTTGCGTGCGTTCATAACCTCATATATGAGAAAAAAAAATGAAGTGTTTATTCAACGTTCAGCTAGCTGGCTTACTCTAGAGGCATCTGTATTTCTGTATTCAGAACATTCTACTCCAGAGAAAAATAAATAAACATCTCAATTTCAAGTAGTGACCACGACTGATTGGTTGTCCATCACTCCATTGCAACAAAATTAAATGATGGAACTATCACGCGTAGGCCGGCCGCCTGACCCATCTCCAAGCATTGATAAATCGAACAGATGCCTTCTTGTCATGGACCCCCAACGCGAGGAATTTTTTGGCTCTATCCTTCATTCCTGTCAAACTAAACAGTAGCGATTAAGTAGTTGGTGGTACATAATTGCCAAACAAATCATGGATCGGGTTCTTAATCTGCCGTGTAGGACAGCAAATACTGTTCAGCACCAGGCAACCATTCATGATTTTCTTCTGTAGAGTAGTAATGCGCACACGGGTGCTTGCTTGCATCCGTCGATTTCACAATGTCGCAGTCGTGCCTGTACGTTTGCCAGCTTAATTGATAAATCGAGAAATGGTGACTTCATCAGCACATTTCTTACTCCAGGTCCTGATATCCGCAGATTTTCAACAAAAGCTGGCTTCGTCGCAGCGACATGTTTCGCACACATCCACATGATCGGCTCTATCTGGAGAGTATTTATACACGGCAACATTTTCTTTTCTTGAATGGACGCATTTTTTTGCCTTAGTTATTTGACAACAAATAGGTCCAAAAAAACAAAAAATCACTCTCCCAATATTACAATGCTTAAATGATTTGCACCCGTCGCCTGCGGTGACCTGAAGTCTAGCCTCGCCCTTTATAATCTCTAGAAGCATCGTAGGAAGGGTGGATTTGTTGTTAATGGCCCTCGATTTCTCTCTTTCCACACCGTTCAACTAACAAGCATGGTGAGGGAGGCAATGGCCTTGCGGTTCGGGATTGTCTTGTAAGACATATTGCTCCACCATTCCTTGATGGAAATGGGCGATAATTAGTGTTTGGCATTCAACAATTTTATCAAATTGAGCCTATACAATTTTAGTTCTCTCTTGCAGTTCATGTATATCAGTTTTCATGACAACTACTTGTTTGGATAGTTGTCTATTGCGGTTTCATGCTACTCCATCATTTTGATTACAAGATTATTTTGCTCAGTTTAAGCTTCGATGAAAGATTTAAGAGAATCTTCTAGTGGCTGACGATTACCATTGCCACTATAATTATTAGAAGCACTTGGACGATTAGGATATGGATTTTGAAAGTTGGAACTACAACCTTGTTCATCCATGCAGGGTAAGAGCTATTGCGTGCAACAAAATCTACTTCCTTGACCTTAGCATCGGTGATGGATTAACCTTCATTGCCTTTTATCATGTAAATGAGCTCATCTACCTTTGCGGTCAAGACTTCATTCCTCTCCTCGGTGACTGAGTTCACCTTTCTTGAAGCGGATCGCTCCACCTGCCACTGTGAGTGGGTATCTTGCATATCATTGAGGATCTTTAACATAAAGGTTCCTCTTGCAGCTGTATCGACCCCGTTCGCCATCACGGGCTCGCCTGTCGCAGACTCAACATCACGGACTCAATACACATGGGTGTTCACCCGTCGCGGATCCACCTCATCGACCGCGTTCTCTTCATCGGCCACGCCGGCTGGACGCCACGCGGCTACATCTACTATTTCTGGCCGCGCAATTATTTCGACTACACCCGCTACATCGACTAATTCTAGCAGCACAACTACTTCGATTGCGTCCTCTTCATCGACTACTTCCGGCCAGGCGCTGCACGACTACACCGACTATGTCCGCCGTACGATCCGCCTTCACGTCGGCTCCGCTGCAGCCGATAAAAAAAGGTAAGTGTTCCTCTTCCAAGAGTCAATTATTATTTACTTTCGCGACACCCGACACTCGGGGATGCGCCATTACATCGTTACCGCAAATACACTCGATTACTCGGTGGATTTATCTTCTTCGGCTCTGGATATATCTTCCCCGGCTCAGTGGATTTATTTTCTTCGGGTCAGTGGCTTCATCATCTATGGTTATCAATGGATTTATCTTCTATGGCTATATAGATATTGATCCGATGCATTCCCGGGTCGATGGCTTCATCATCTATGGTTATCAATGGATTTATCTTCTATGGCTATATAAATATTTGTAGGGATTTGTTGCATAGAAAACAAAAAAATTCCTACCGCGAGAACGCAATCCAAGCCAAGATGCAATCTAGAAGACGGGAGCAACGAGGGGATGAACGAGTCTCACCCTTGAAGATTTCCAAAGCCTACAAGATGAGGCTCTTGTTGCTGCGGTAGATGATCACTTGCCGCTTTCAAAAGCGCGTAGAAGATCTTGACGGTGCCACAATCGGGCAGCACCTCCGTACTCGGTCACACGTTCGGTGTTGATGAAGACGACGTCCTTCTCCCCGTTCCAGCGGGCAGCGGAAGTAGTAGCTCCTCCTTGAATCCGGCAGCACGACGGCGTGGTGGCGGTGTCGATGGAGATCTCCGGCGGAGCTTCGCTAAGCGTTGCGGGAGAGGTGGAGGAGGTGGGGCAGCTAGGGTTTGGGAGAGGAGGTGGTGGCCGGCCACTATGGGGGGTGTGGCCAACTGTGGCTTGGTGTGGCCGGCCCCCTCCCCTTGTCCCTCTTTTTATAGGTGGAACACCCAAGAGTTGGTCTACAAGTCTTCGAATAAGACCCCAAACCAAAACCTTCCATATGACATGAAACCTACCCAAGGTGGGATTCCCACTTGAGGTGGGATTCCCACCTTTCCTTGGGAGGGGGTGGCCGGCCACCTTAGGTGGAGTCCACCTGGGACTCCACCCCTAGGGTTGGCCGGCCATGGGTGGTTGATACGTGTACAGCACGCGACCGTTGGGAACCCCAAGAGGAAGGTGTGATGCGTACAGCAGTAAGTTTTCGCTCAGTAAGAAACCAAGGTTTATCGAACCAGTAGGAGCCAAGAAGCACGTTGAAGGTTGATGGCGGCGAGATGTAGTGCGGCGCAACACCAGGGATTCCGGTGCCAACGTGGAACCTGCACAACACAACCAAAGTACTTTGCCCCAACGAAACAGGTGAGGTTGTCAATCTCACCGGCTTGTTGTAACAAAGGATTAGATGTATAGTGTGGATGATGATTGTTTGCGAGAAAACAGTAGAACAAGTATTGCAAGTAGATTGTATTCGATTAAAAGAATGGACCGGGGTCCACGAGTTCACTAGAGGTGTCTCTCCCATAAGATAAATAGCATGTTGGGTGAACAAATTACGGTTGGGCAATTGACAAATAGAGAGGGCATGACAATGCACATACATGATATGATGAGTATGGTGAGATTTAATTGGGCATTACGACAAAGTACATAGACCGCTATCCAAGCATGCATCTATGCCTAAAAAGTCCACCTTCGAGGTTATCATCCGAACCCCTTCCAGTATTAAGTTGCAAACAACGTGACAATTGCATTAAGTATGGTGCGTAATGTAATCAATAACTACATCCTCGGACATAGCATCAATGTTTTATCCCTAGTGGCAACGAGCACATCCACAACCTTAGAACTTTCCGTCACTCGTCCCAGCATTTAATGGAGGCATGAACCCACTATCGAGCATAAATACTCCCTCTTGGAGTTAAGAGTAAAAACTTGGCCGAGCCTCTACTAATAACGGAGAGCATGCAAGATCATAAACAACACATAGGTAATAGATTGATAATCAACATAACATAGTATTCTCTATCCATCGGATCCCAACAAACACAACATATAGTATTACAGATAGATGATCTTGATCATGTTAGGCAGCTCACAAGACCCGACAATGAAGCACATAAGGAGAAGACGACCATCTAGCTACTGCTATGGACCCATAGTCCAGGGGTGAACTACTCACACATCAATCCGGAGGCGACCATGGCGGTGTAGAGTCCTCCGGGAGATGATTCCCCTCTCCGGCAGGGTGCCGAAGGCGATCTCCTGAATCCCCCGAGATGGGATTGGCGGCGGCGACGTCTCTGGAAGGTTTTCTGTATCGTGGCTCTCGGTACCGGGGCTATTGTCAACGAAGGCTTAAGTAGGCGGAAGGGTAGGTCAAGGGGCGTCACGAGGGGCCTAGACGCCAAGGCCGCGCGGCCAGGGTCCAGGCCGCGCTGCCCTGTTGTCTGGCCACCTCGTGGCCCCACTTCGTTTCTCCCTCGGTCTTCTGGAAGCTTCGTGGAAAAATAGGACCCTGGGCGTTGATTTTGTCCAATTCCGAGAATATTTCCTTACTAGGATTTCTGAAACCAAAAACAGCAGAAAACAAAGAATCGGCTCTTCGGCATCTCGTTAATAGGTTAGTGCCGGAAAATGCATAAATATGACATAAAGTATGCATAAAACATGTAGATATCATCAATAATGTGGCATGGAACATAAGAAATTATCGATACGTCGGAGACGTATCAGTGGCGCCTTCCAAAGTGATTTCTTCCGGACTTTTCTAGAACCTTGTAGAACCTTCCATAAATGCACCGGATCATTTCCAAACTTGGAATATGACTTCCTATATATGAATCTTATTCTCCGGACCATTCCGGAACTCCTCGTGATGTCCGGGATCCCATCCGAGACTTCGAACAATACTTCGAACTCCATTCCATATTCAAGTTCTACTAATACGACATCGAACCTTAAGTGTGTCACCCTACGGTTCGCGAACTATGTAGACATGGTTGAGAACTCTCTCCGACCAATAACCAATAGCGGGATCTGGAGATCCATAATGGCTCCCACATATTCAACGATGACTTAGTGATCGAATGAACCATTCACATACGATACCAATTCCCTTTGTCATGCGATATTTTACTTGTCCGAGGTTTGATCATCGGTATCTCTCTATACCTTGTTCAACCTCGTCTCCTGACAAGTACTCTTTTCTCGTACCGTGGTATGTGGTCTCTTATGAACTTATTCATATGCTTGCAAGCTATTTAGACGACATTCCACCGAGAGGGCCCAGAGTATATCTATCCGTCATCGGGATGGACAAATCCCACTGTTGATCCATATGCCTCAACTCATACTTTCCGGATACTTAATCCCACCTTTATAACCACTCATTTACGCAGATGGCGTTTGATGTAATGAAAGTACCTTTACGGTATAAGTGATTTACATGATCTCATGGTCGAAAGGACTAGGTAACTATGTATCGAAAAGCTTATAGCAAATAACTTAATGACGTGATCTTATGCTACGCTTAATTGGGTGTGTCCATTACATCATTCATATAATGATATAACCTTGTTATTAATAACATCCAATGTTCATGATTATGAAACTAATCATCTATTAATCAATAAGCTAGTTAAGAGGCTTACTAGGGACTCATTGTTTGTTTACATAACACACATGTATCAATGTTTCGGTTAATACAATTATAGCATGGTATATAAACATTTATCATAAACATAAAGATATATAATAACCACTTTTATTATTGCCTCTTGGGCATATCTCCAACAAGTCTCCCACTTGCACTAGAGTCAATAATCTAGATTACATTGTAAGGTACCTAACACCCATGGCATTCCGGTGTTGGTCATGCTTTTCCCTAGGGAGAGCTTTAGTCAACTGGATCTGCTACATTCGGATCGGTGTGTACTTTGCAAATCTTTACTTCTCCATGTTCGATGTACTCGCGAATCGAATGATAACGCAGCTTGATATGCTTCAGCCTCTTGTGTGACCTTGGTTCTTGTGCATTAGCGATGGCACCCATGTTGTCACAGTAGATGACTAGTGGGTCCAATGCACTAGGAACCACCGAGCTCTACAATGAACCTCTTCATCCATACCGCTTCTGATGAAGCCTCTGAAGCCGCTATGTACTCCGATTCTGTTGAAAACTTCGCCACCGTGCACTGCTTCGAGCTTGCCCAGCTTACTGCAGCACCATTCAATATAAACACGTACCCAGACTGAGACTTGGAGTCATCAGGATCAGTGTTCCCACTTGCATCGGTGTAACTGGTTACAACGAGCTCTTGGTCACCTCCATAACAAAGAAACATATCCTTAGTTCTTTTCAAGTACTTCAGGATATTCTTGACCGCTGTCCGAGTGTTCCATTCCCGGATCACTTTGATATCTCGCTAGTCAAACTAACGACGCATGTGCTATATCTCGGTCTAGTACATAGCATGGCATACATGATAGAGCCTACTGCCGAGGCATAGGGGATGTGACTCATCCTTTCTCTTTCTTTTGCCGTAGCCGGACCTTGAGTCTTACTCAAGACTTTGCCAGGTAACATAGGTAAGAATCCTTTCTTACTTTCGTCCATTCTAAACTTCTTTAGAATCTTGTCCAGGTATGTACTCTGTGATAGCCCTATTAGACGTCTTGATCTATCTCTATAAATCTTGATGCCTAATATGTACGATGCTTCACCAAGGTCTTTCATTGAAAAACTATTATTCAAATAACCTTTTACATCGCTTAATAGTTCTATATCATTCCCAATCAATAATATGTCATCTACATATAATATCGGGAACGCTACAGAGCTCCCACTCACTTTCTTGTAAATACATGCCTCTCCATGACACCGTATAAATCGAAGTCTTTGATCACCTTATCAAAGCGTCGGTTCCAACTTCCGGATGCTTGCTTCGATCCATAAATTTAACGCTGAGGTTTGCACACCTTGTCAGCATTTTTAGGATCGACAAAACCTTTGGGTTGTACCATATACAACTCTTCCTCAATGTCTCCATTAAGGAACGCTGTTTTGACATCCATATGACAAATCTCATAATCGAAAAATGCAGCTATTGCTAACAAAATCCTCACAGACTTTAGCTTCGCTACAGGTGAGAAAGTCTCATCGTAGTCAACACCTTGAATTTGTCGGAAACCCTTTGCGACAAGTCGAGCTTTATAGACAGTAATATTACCATCAGCATCTGTTTTTCTTCTGAAGATCCATTTATTTTCGACAGCCTTGCGGCTACCAGGTAAGTCTACTAAAGTCCATACTTTGTTATCATACATGGATCCCATTTCGGATCTCATGGCTTCTTGCCATTTGTTGGAATCTAGGCTCATCATCGCTTCTTCATACGTCGCAGGGTCCTCATCATTGTTGTCCACAATCATGACATTTAGACAAGGATCATACCAATCAGGAGTGGCACGTTCCCTTGTCGATATGCGAGGTTCAGTAGCTATCTCGTTTGAAGTTTCGTGATCATTATCATTAGCTTCTTCTGTTGCCGGTGTAGACGGTATAGGATCAACTTCCGGTACTGCGCTACTCTGATCAACGAGTGAAGATTCAGTAATCTCGTCGAGTTCTACTTTTCTTCCAGTCACTTCTTTAGTGAGAAATTCTTTCTCAAGAAAGGTTCCGTTCTTAGCAACAAAGATTTTTCCTTTGGATCTGTGATAGAAAGTGTACCCTATAGTTTCCTTAGGGTATCCTATGAAGACGCATTTCTCCGCTTTGGGTTCTAGCTTGTCCGGTTGTAACTTTTTTACATAGGCTTCGCAACCCCAAACTTTAAGGAACGACAGCTTAGGTTTCTTGTTAAACCATAATTCATACGGTGTCGTTTCAACGGATTTTGATGGTGCTCTATTTAAAGTGAATGCGGTTGTCTCTAATGCATAACTCCAAAATGATAACAGCAAATCAGTAAGAGACATCATAGAACGAACCATATCTAAGAGAGTTCAATTACGACGTTCGGACACACCGTTTTGTTGTGGTGTTCCCGGCGGTGTCAATTGTGAAAGTATTCCGCATTTCTTTAAATGCATGCCAAACTCATAACTCAGATATTCACCTCCGCGATCAGATCGTAGAAATTTAATCTTCTTGTTACGTTGATTTTCTACTTCACTTTGGATTTCCTTAAACTTCTCGAAAGTTTCGGATTTATGTTTCATGAAATAGATATACCCATATCTACTCAGATCATCTGTGAAGGTTAGAACATAACGATAACCACCGCGCGAAGCTACACTCATTGGTCCACACACATCGGTATGTATGATTTCCAATAAGTCCGTAGCTCGCTCCATAATACCAGAGAATGGAGTCTTAGTCATTTTTCCCATTAGACATGCTTCGCATTTATCAAGTGACTCAAAGTCAAGTGATTCAAGTAATCCATCGGTATGGAGTTTCTTCATGCGTTTCACTCCAATATGACCAAGATGACAGTGCCACATATAAGTAGAATTATCATTCAATTTAATTCGCTTAGCATCAATGTTATGAATATGCGTATCACTACAATCGAGATCTAACAGAAATAAACTATTCTTCTCAGGTGCTCGACCATAAAAGATATTATTCATAAAAATAGAACAATCATTATTCTCAGACTTGAATGAATAACCGTCTTGCATTAAACAAGATCCAGATATAATGTTCATGCTCAACGCGGGTACAAAATAACAATTATTGAGGTTTAAAACTAATCCCGAAGGTAGATGCAGAGGAAGTGTGCCGACATCGATCACATCGACTTTGGATACATTTCCAACGCGCATCGTCACTTCATCCTTCAATAGTCTTCGTTTATTCTTTAGTTCCTGTTTCGAGTTACAAATATGAGCAACCGAACCAGTATCAAATACTTAGGTACTAGTACGAGAACCAGTAAGATAAACATCTATAACATGTATATCGGATATACCTTCTTTCTTCTTCTTGACAAGGCCTCTCTTCAGATCAGCCAAATACTTGGAGCAATTACGCTTCCAGTGTCCCTTCTCCGTGCAGTAATAGCACTCAGCATCAGGCTTAGGGCCAGTCTTAGGTTTCAAAGGAGGCGTGGCAGCTTTCTTGCCACCCTTCTTGAATTTGCCTTTAGACTTGCCCTGTTTCTTGAAACTCGGTGGTCTTGTTGACCATCAACACTTGGTGCTCTTTCTTGATCTCAATCTCAGCAGCTTTAAGCATGGAGAAGAGTTCAGGTAACTCTTTGTTCATGTTCTGCATATTGTAGTTCATCAAAAAGTTCGTGTAACTAGGTGGCGATGATTGAAGGATACGATTAATCCCCGATCCGTTAGGAATACCTATTTCCAAGTCACTGAGTTTCTTCGCATGCCCGGTCATAACGAGCATGTGCTCACTAACGGAGCTACCCTCTTCCATCATGCAACTGAAGAAGTGTTTTGATGCTTCATAGCATTCCACAGCCGCATGAGTTTCAAAGATAGTTTTCAACTCATTGATCAACTCATGTGGATCGTGGTGCTCAAAACGTTTTTGAAGATCGGCTTCCAGACTGCATAGGATGGCACACTGAACTTGAGAGTACCGAGTTTTCCGAGTCGCGTAAACATTCTTTACTTCATCGGTTTCGTTTCGTAGGAGGGTCACCTAGCGGTGCATCAAGCACATATTGCAGGTTTCCACCGGCGAGGAAAATCCTCACATGACGGAACCAGATCGGTGAAGTTGCTACCGTTGCTCTTAAGCTTTTCTTTCTCTAGGAACTCGGTTAAAATTGATTGGGGACGCCATATCTACAACATATATTTGCAATAGTTTAGACTAATGTTTATGACAAATTGAGTTCAAATTTTAATTCAACAAAATTAAAAACTAGGTGAACTCCCACTCAAAACAATATCCCTCGAATTGTCTTAGTGATCACACGAACCAAATCCACCACACCAAGTCCGATCATCACGAGACAAGATGTAACTTCAATGGCGAACACTCAAAGTGTTCATCATATCAATCATATGATTCATGCTCTACCTTTTGGTATCACGTGTTCCGAGACCATGTATGTACATGCTAGGCTCGTCAAGGCAACCTTATTATCCGCATGTGCAAAACTGGCTTGCACCCGTTGTATGCACTTGTTGATTTTATCACACCCGATCATCACGAGATGCTTCGAAACGACAAGTCTTGGCAACGGTGCTACTAAGGATGAACACTTGATACGTCTCAAACGTATCTATAATTTCTTATGTTCCATGCTACTTTCATGATGATACTCACATGTTTTATACACACTTTATGTCATATTTATGCATTTTCCGGCACTAACCTATTGACGAGATGCCGAAGAGCCGCTTGTCGTTTTCTACTCGTTTTTGGTTCCAGAAATCCTAGTAAGGAAATATTCTCGGAATTGGACGAAATCAACGCCCGTGGGCTTATTTTTCCACGAAGCTTCCAGAACACCGAAAGGGAAACGAAGTGGGGTGACGAGGCGCCGCCACACTAGGGCGGCGCGGCCCAAGGGGGGCCCGCGCGGCCCTAGCGTGTGGGGCCCCCGTCAGCCCTCCGACTCCGCCCTTCTGCCTACTTAAAGCCTTCGTCACGAATACCCCAGTACCGAGAGCCACCATACGAAAAACCTTCCAGAGACGCCGCTGCTGCCAATCCCATCTCAGGGGATTCAGGAGATCGCCTCCGACACCCTGCCGGAGAGGGGAATCATCTCTTGGAGGACTCTTCATCGCCATGATCGATAGTGGGTTCATGCCTCCATTAAATCTGGGACAGTGACAGAAAGTTCTAAGGTTGTGGATGTGCTGTTGTCACTAGGGATAAAACATCAATGCTATGTCTAAGGATGTATTTGTTGATTACATTACGCACCATACTTAATGCAATTGTCTGTTGTTTGCAACTTAATACTGGAAGGGGTTCGGATGATAACCTGAAGGTGGACTTTTTAGGCATAGATGCATGCTGGATAGCGGTCTATGTACTTTGTCGTAATGCCCAATTGAATTCCACACTACACATCATGATATGTATGTGCATTATCATGCCCTCTCTATTTGTCAATTGCCCAACTGTAATTTGTTCACCCAACATGCTATTTCTTATTGGAGAGACACCACTAGTGAACTGTGGACCCCGGTCCATTCTTTTACATCTAATACAA
>NC_061513.1:121149770-121178922 GCF_022539505.1 Lolium rigidum | reverse complement strand
CTTTTCACTCAAATTTGTTGTAGTGTGCTCCGAATCTGATATAGAATTATCTGTAACATCAAGCTCAACAACATTCTAGGTATTGTTAGTAACAATAGGTATGTAATGCATAGTCATATGTTCATCAACTAGTGCATCCCCAATATTCAAAGATGTGGAAGGAGGATCATGAGGAAACAAAAGAAGGAGACGTTGACCAGCACTGGGATGAAGAGAGGCAAAGGGAAAGACATGCTCATCGAAAACAACGTCACGAGAGACATAAACCCTGCCTGTTTTGACATCAAGACATTTAACTCCCTTGTGTAAAGGATTATATCCAAGAAAGACACATTGGGTAGACCGATATGCAAGCTTACGAGTGTTATAGGGACGACGATTAGGCCAGCAAGCACAACCAAAAATTCTAAGAGACTCATAGTTGGGCTTAATACCAAGAAGACGTTCTACCGGTGTGTCAAAATTGAGAATTTTGGTAGGAAGCAAGTTTATTTAAAACGTTGCTGTAAGAAAAACATCATCCCAAAATTTGAGAGGCATAGAGGCATTAGCAAGAAGAGAACGACCAACTTCAACTATATGTCTATGCTTACGCTCAGCCGAGCCGTTTTGCTGGTGAGCATGTGGACAAGAGACATGATGAACAATGCCTGTTTTCTGAAATAGACTGTTGAGTTTTTCATATTCAACTCCCCAATCAGTTTGCATGGTTTTGATTTTGGTGCCAAATTGTCTTTCAACGTACTGCTGAAAGTTAAGAAATACTTGATAGACATCAGAACGTTTCTTAAGAAGAAATATCCAAGTAAATTTACTATAATCACCGATGAAGCTTACATAGTATGAATTCTTGCCAACAGACAAAGGTGCTGGACCCCAGACATCAGAGAACACTTGTTCCAAAGGAACAGTAGAAACAATGGTAGACACAGGATATGGCAATTGATGACTCTTTGCTAATTGACATGAATCACACACGTAAGGTATTATTTCTGGAGTATACGAAATTTTATGTTTCCTAAGAATCTGCTGAACTATAAAGGAAGAAGGATGTCCTAAGCGACGATGCCACGTGGAGGAGGAAGGCTTGATGGTGATGAAGGCTTGCTTGGAGGCGTTGGTCATGTAGGGGATGAGGGGGTAAAGGCCGCCATAGCACGGACCTTTAAACAGTATTCTCCGCGTGGCCTGATCCTTAATCAAAAAGAAGAAGGGGTGAAATTCAATGAAAACATGGTTATCAAGTGTAAATCGATGAACAGAAAGCAGATTCTTAGAGGCACTAGGAATATGAAGGATGTCATTAAGATGCATGCGACGATATGGGGTGCGAAAAGTTGAATGACCAATATGAGCAATTTGCATACCGTTACCATTGGCCGTTTGGACGCGATCCCGTCCAGTGTATTTCTCCTGAGTAGATAGCTTGCTCAACTCGCCAGTGATATGGTCCGTAGCGCCGGTATCAGTGTACCAGTTTGTATCAACACCATAGGATGCTATATGAGCGGCTTTGGTTTCACGATCATCATCATCAGAATCATCACGATCACCGTCATAGCGCCACCAGCAATCAGAAGCGGGGTGGCCATAGATCTTGCATATTTGGAACGTGGTATCCACAAAGGGAGTGGGCGCACGTCCACGACGACGACGGTCAGTGTGGTCGCCATCATCACGGCGACGGGAAGGAGCACCATCATCACGCTTGTCATCACGACGCTGATCATCGCGACGTCCAGTATCATCGCGGCGACCACCATCATCACGGCGGCGGCCACGGTCATCATCAGCACGGTCACGGTCGGGACCCCCACGAGGATCACGGCCACGACGAACGAGGTTGGCATGAAGGGTGCAAGAATCACCCGAGGCTTGAAGATGTGCTTGGCGGATGTCATGAGTGCTGATTTGATCAAAGAGATCATCCAAGGTGGCACTAGGATTGCCATTAATTGCAGAAACAACATCATTATAAGAGCCATCAAGGCCACGGCAGATGTAGCCAACGAGTTCATCATCATCAACGGGCTTGCCCATGGCAGTAAGCTCAGAACAGAAACCCTTCATCTTTGCAAAGTATGCCGTAGCCGAGAGCTCAAGTTTTTTTGTGCTGTTGAGAGCATCACAGAGATGGTTGACCTTGGAACGAGAGGCAGTAGAGAACATGGTGTTGATCTTAAGCCAGACCTGAGCCGAGGATTCGAGGCCAACAGTGTGCGCAAGGATATCAGGGGACAGCGAGTTCAGGAGATAGCTCATGACCGCCTGATCTCGAGCGATCCCGGCAGCATATGCCGGGCTTGCAGTCTTGATCTTCTTTTTGTCTGCATCTTCAACTTCTATGAACTCTGGCGGGGCGACGTCAGTGCCCTCAAGGAGAGGCAGAACTTGAGCGCCACGCAGCGTCGGAAGGACAAGTGTTTTCTAGAACAAAAAATTGCCCCGTGTCAGCTTCTGAGACGGAGGTGATCCGAGGGCCACACCGAGGACAGTCGACGATGAGGAGGACGCCATTGGAGCGGCAGGGTGTGTAGCAGCGGCGGCGGATCAAAGATCGGCGGCGGCGGCGAGGGTTTTGTTGAAGCGACAACGGCGGACAAGTAAGTCGGCGGCGGAGGCTAGGGTTGTGTGTTTGGCGGCGGTAGGGGCACTTGGCTAGCTGCGGCGGCGGTGTTTTGTAGGTTGGAGGTTTGGCTATTTGGGTGTAAGGCGGCGGCAGCAGGTCAGAAGGACCGGCGGCGACGGCAGATGTGTGAGCGGCGGCGGAGAAAAAATTTTGTGTGTCGGCGGCTAGGAGGTGGAAGAGACAGGCTCTGATACCATGTTAACCTAGGCGGAAACGATGACCCGTTGGGATCTCGTGTTGCATGTTATATAGGTGGAAAAGCCCCACGGTGACGTGTACATGTAGGACACGTAGACGTGTTGGAGTACTACTCCATACAATACGTGTCAAGGTCTTATTACATCTAACAGGGCGTATCGTGCGGGGCAAGGAGGTGGCCTGGTGGCTGACCAACCCACATGGGCGGGGCCCAGCAGCTGGCCACGCGCGGGTGGCGCCAGCACCTCCGGCCTGGGCCGGCCGGTACCTCTGGTCTGGGTCGGCCGGTACCTCCGGGCCTGGTACGGGTTTTGGTACCAGTAAAAGGTTCTATGTATACTGGGAGCAAGGCAAGCGGAGCGGTAGCGAGTCTAGTAGCGTGGGCGGTAGTACCGGCAAAAAAAACATTTTTCCTTTAAAAAAAAAACTTAAACTTGAAATGCAAATAATATGAGATTGGAAAATCCAAATGAGACGAAGCCAATTTTGTTGGAAAAAGAACGACAAGAGCTACCCCACAAAAACTGAAAATATGAAAACTAGTGGGGGTGATTTTATAAGAATTTTAGAGTGATATCTCTAAACCCGGAGAACCGAGAAAAGCTCCAATAACGAAAACACAACAAGCGATATACGCGGATTCCGTTTACGATGAACTAGAGCTTGTCATGGAAATAACCACAAGCTCTAAACCACCACATGGAAAAGATCCAAATAACAACCACGAAAGATGATGCAAGGATGCAAAGGTTTGACCGCACTCCGAACGATACGATCGAGTTACTCACTCGAGAGCCCCTTGATAGTACGACCACGAGACCGGTGAGAACGAAACCCTATCAACAACAAACCTTAACCTTGCGCCTTCCATTTGAGCTCGATGATGATGATCTTGACCGCAACAAAATGAAACGCCGTTCTTGATTGTGCTTGCTTGATGAAGATGAGATCTTGTGGATTGCTCCCTCATACTCCACTCACTTCTTCGTACTGCAATCTTGATGCCAACTAATCGTTCAAGTATTGCCTATGGATAACTCCTACACATATAACTCAATGCAATTATTAGTTCATATGGATTGTCATTAATTACCAAAACACACATGGAGGCTCTATACGTTTTCAATCGTTGATCTGATTCTCACCACCGGTGAGCACGCATACATCGTCCTCGACGAAACCTTTGTACCTGCATCATCCTCGCCTTACATCCGCAGCATCGGCGACTGGCCGGATAGACGCAAGCAGGGCCGGCTCTGGACCAGGGCGAGAGGTGCGACCGCCCGGGGCCCAGCCTAAATTGGGGCCCAATATATAGTATACAATACAGGGAAGAGTAGAGAAAAAAAAGGCCCAGGGTCCATGTTGCACACGAAATAATCAGCGATCGCTTCACAAAATAATCAGCGATCCAGGTTCTCGACTGTTCGTTCTCTTGACGGTTGAGTTTCTTCTTGTTCTTGATTGAATCAGCAATCAATTCACGCACAGAAGCCAAGAAGAAAACCTCCTCACCTGTATACAATACAGGGCAGGGCTGGGTCACGGCAGAGTGCAGAGACTAGCTCAAGCAAGATTGCACTTCGGCACTTCGCACGGCCGCACGACAGTAGCTGGGAGGCGGAGACGCGGAGTGCAGGCTCTGACCGATCTGCAGCGGAGATATCAGGCCCTGGGAGATATCAATCAGCAAGCCGAAGCCGTATCAATCAGCAGCCAGCAGGTTCAGGTTAGAGACTACTGACTACGTAGTTGAAAGTAATTCTCTCATCACAAATTTCATGAGGCTCTATTTTAGATTGTTCCAAGTGAAAAATTCTCAATTTCTTGACCAAATTATTGTGTTTATTTTTTGTATCAGTTACCATACTTAGTTTCGAATAAAGATAAGAAAATTTATCAGATATATGTTGCTACTGAAAAATTATCGGTGTTTATGCAATCGATTTTTTTAACTGTTGAGCCCATTGATAGAGTACGCCCGGGGCCTTTGAAATCTTAGAGCCGGCCCTGGACGCAAGGTGTCGTGCTGCCCAGGAGGGGTCCGGGGACCGGCACTATCGGCCGCCATCGCTGGCGCCCTCGGCCGCACTCACCGACACCCTTGCGCTGAACAACAATCTGCTGTGGCTATGGATGCTACACAGCCTGGGTGCCCGAAGGATGATTTCTGCCCAGATTGTTTCACAGTCACGCCTGTAAGTATATTGATCCTAAACTGGATGGCTGGGCCAAAGTTTTTTTAACTACAGAAAAAAAAAACAATCTAAACCGGACGGAGATGGTTATCCTAAGCAGAAAAAATCAAACTTTTCGTTTTGGGTCACATTGTGTGTTTTGCCAAGTATACCGCAAAATTATAATGGTACTAAGCAAAAACACGATTTTAGTGGTGTGTTTTGGCAAAGATCAAAAAATAACGGTTTCTCGTAGCAAATTTTCTCAAACAGCATCTACCACTCTACCAGTGTGTATACGCGAGATGGGTTGGTTACTTCTCGCTGTCACCTGTGTTTGATTTAATATACGTGGATTAAGCTGAGGCTCAGTTTGGTATTTAAGTTTTTTTAAAAAAATCAAAATATTGTAAAATTATAATATTTCCTGTCTAGGCAACAAATACTTTAATTTAGGAAAAGAAGCTAATTAAGATCTCTTTTTTTTGTACACTTCAAAATTAGTGCAATTTTGTGCAGTTTTCTGAAAAACGAAGTATATAAAACTGTTGTTTTTCTCAAACCGAACACCTCAAAGTATTCAATACCATGGTATTTTCAGAAACCTAGAATACTTTGAAATCTTTTTGTTGCCAAACGCAGCCTGAATGTTTTGACTTTGAGTGATCACTTATCAAAACAAGCCATTAAAGACACGCTTGATCTGCTTTTTTTTCGAAATGGGAAAGCCCAACCTCTGCATCAAAGCGATGCATACGCTTGAGCTGCTAGTAGTAGTTAGTAGTGGAAGCTAAAATTGAACAAAATTTGCATATATATTACCTTAAAAGAGAACACAAAAAAATAGTCAGAATAAACAGTGTTGTCCCTTGTTCTAAAGAGCCTAAGAAGTCGTTTGGACTTTGGAAGCCAGGTTTTCATTTCATTTGTAGCATTTTGAAATGAATACATGTATTCATTTCATTTACATTGTAATTTCAGAAATGGACACTTGTTTGGTTGCCACAGGAATTGTAAATGACAGTAGAATTCAATATTGAATTTGTTTGGTTGCCACAGGAATTGTGAATGACAGGTTTCAGCTCGGAATTGTGATTACACATGGCATCATTTTGCTGGATTTCCCAAATAAAATGATGGCCCAATTCTGTGGCAACCAAACAGCCCACCTATGAAATTTTAAAATGAATTCCAGGATTCCAGACTTAAATGATGGATATCAAACGACCTCTAACATATTTCGGATCGGAGCTACCACCCAGCACAACTCTACCTTCTTTGGCACCCTTCTATACGGTTGATAGACGTTTCCGATGTGTACTCTCCAGAAACATTTCATATAGGAAGTTCAATCAACGTGCAACCTAGTTGCCCTGGAATATGCTGACCACTAGCAAAATGCACCCGCACATTTACATTTTACGTAGATTAGAAACGGATTAAAAATGTTCTTCAATTATTTAGGACATGGGAGGACCAATATGCTTGTCACAACAACAAAAAATTAACACAGGACATCAAGAAGTTAAGTTACAGCTGCCCGAATGTTGTGAGGCTTAGGAGATTGACCGCTGAGAGGTCATAATCCCAAATTGTATCAGTAGTACCACTGCGTACTCTTATTGCCCGACTGAAGAAACAGGGCTCCTCATCAGTATTCATTCAGTGTACGAAAACCATAGTCACTAACTATCTTACAGGGGCTACAAAAGCGAATTGAGCGGCTGCACAGGCACCCTAGTGTACATCATCAAATCAAAAGGAATGCCCAGCATCACTTGAAACGAATATCACATACAGTACGCAAAAAACTGGAAGGGACAAAGATGACTAACTACTAGCACGCACATCCCCCTCTCTGTTCAGTCTCAGCGACAGGATCTGCAACTGTTTGGAAGTAGCTGAATGGCAGAAAAAGAGGTTGTTAACAAACAAAAGTATACAGTAAACAGAAGTTAATCATAAAATCTTCAAAGAGGCGCGTTCTTTAGTCCACATGTTTCATCATAAGAGCATTGTTCTGTACGAAAATTCAATTAGCAACAATGCCATGGAAAATATCACCAAAACACTTTCATTTAATTACTACCATGCACAAAGAGTCTTAACATTTTTTTAAAGGCTAGAAGCAATGGGGAACTTCGAACAGGCGCTTATACGATCATACTAAAATGTTTAAGACCATACGAAAACCATAGTCACTAACTATCTTACATATGACATCTACATGATTCTCCAAATAAATGTTGCTGTAGACAATAGATGAAGAATGCAGCTAGTGCATAAAAAATGTTTGGGTATTAAATTCCAGTTCAACATGGCAAGATATTCAAGAAAGAGACGGCATCATGTATGCACAGGATAGGCTTAATCCAGGGCAAACAAAAGCATACTAACAAAGAATGATCTAATGGAAGTTAACTTACATGTCCTGATCACGCTCATGCTCTAGAGCAAGCTTTGCAACAGACAAAAATGCTTCATCGACATTGAAGTCTTCTTTTGCAGAAGTCTCAAAATAAGGAATATTGCCTTTTGAAGAACACCACTCCCTTGCTTTCTTCTCAGAAACCTGTGTGAAATGTAGTCAGTGGCATATCTATATACCAGAGCTGTAAGTCATATATGTGACAAACTGACCACTCTGCTTTTGCCACCATCGACGTCAATCTTGTTCCCAAGTAGGATGAATGGGAAAGTTTTGGGATCCGATGGGCTAGCCTGAAAGTGGAATGGAAAATACTCGGGTCAATCAAATTTGTCAAGATGCTACAAGCTAGTACAAGAGAGAGAAATGAAACTACTATGAAGTTAATATTTTAAAATTAACCATATGCCAAGACAAAAACATTGAAAAGCACAAAGCCGTTTTACCTAATAGTCCACCCCAAAAAAATAACGAAATCGGTTAAAGGGCTTCACATAAAAGTAAAATATCTGTAAAAGAACTCGTAACAACCAACATCATAGCTAACAATTGAAAATAGTATATTTCTGCACCAACATTATACACACACACATATATACCTGTGCTTGGAGAAGTAACATAAGACCTTAACAATCTGAATGAGCTGGCTACATATGCAGAACTATCAGCAGTCCCGGCACTAAGCACACTAAATGAGTTTATATGGTGTATCAAACATTAATCAACTTGACGTGACCGCTCACATATCACCAGAATTTATATCAATGCCATAAAATTTGCATCTTCAGGGCAAAAAGGTTACACGTCGATGCACTATAATTTGCTGCCTTGCAAAGGGTAACCGCTCAGATCTGGTCTATAGACGTAGACTGTGCCACCTTCATAATACGAGTATGCATAGTGTTTGTTTTGCTAATATTCTGATGGCCGGGGCACACAGCATATGCATCCATCTTTCGGCTCAAGAATTTCACGGGATAGAGATATGGTATAAGAAATAGGCTATTAAGTCCTATTAAGTAACTCTAAATGAATTGCGGTTACTGCTGAAGCATGCAAGTTACAAGGTATACCTTAATATATCATTATTGAAAAGCAGAATTGCCCTAATGTGAGTTGTTATTGACTTTTAGGTCTTTACTACTGCGCTTCAATAACACAAAGAAAAAAAAAACAGATATGTAGACATGCTCAAGCTCTAGAACTTTAATGGCGCCATCGGATCAAGCTGTTGGCTAACAAGAACAATGTAGGAACAATAAATGCTGAACTGCTCAACACTGAAATATGTACAGCCATGACCAGGCGTCAAATGACACACAAGATAAAACAGTCTTACTTGGTTGAGGAACTCGTCATGCCATGTGTTGAGCGTATCAAATGACTTGTTAACATTGACATCATAGACGAGCACGCAGCAATCTGCCCCTCGGTAGAACGCGACACCAAGGCTCTGGAACCTCTCCTGCCCCGCGGTGTCCCAGATCTAGAAACAAAGGGAGCACAGAACAGATGGTTACAACGCTAGTCTATGGTCTTGGCCATGAATGAGCTGCAACCAAGCGTTCCACTCGCCTGCAACGTGACGAGCCTGTCCTCGATCAGGACCTCCTTGGTGACGAAATCCGCCCCGATCGTAGCTTTGTACTGCTGACTGAACTTGTTGTGAACGTATCTAAGCAAAGTCAAGGATATCGAAGGGCAGAAAGTAGCAACATGGGTCTAAACTGGGGAGCATGTACACCATCGTACTTGTGCCAGCCCCATCTTCTTCAAGTGAACCATTTGCTCGCATACTCGCGTACCGGAGAATGGTCACCAAAGAAGTCGTGGCTACTGCGCAGCAGACCGAATGAAATGGGCGGCATCCGAAGGCCCCGTGCCAAACAGAGGCCCGCAACGAGAAAAGCTTCCCAGAATTTCCTCCTAATCAGAAACTGGGGTTGCTGCCAAATGCGTCCCTGCAGCTAAATGGGTCAAACCCTTAGGAATAAGAGGCACACATGTTTCGCAATGGCCGGCAAATTTGACACCTATCAAGGATCAGCGGGCCAATCGATTAGAGAGGGGGGCATAACCCTACATCGGTGGAACGACATAGCAAGCTAAATGCGGCGCAATCAGGGTGAGGGCTAGGATACTGGTTCATCAGCGACGTCTTCCCGACCCTGCACAGAACCAAATCAGAATCAGACACCGGTGCACGGTTACAGCCACATCCAAATCGAGCCTCCCATAGGACAGAACCCGCAGAAAAAAAAAACCCAAAAAAAGACTGGAATCCGGCGGCGAGCGGATCCGGCGGGGCAGGGGCAGGGAGAGGGAAAAGGGAATGATGCGCTTGACTGACCCGCTGTCGCCGAGGACGATGACCTTGAGGAGGGTCCGCCTGCGCGAGGTCGACATGGATGCGGGCGATCGCGATCGATCTCCGCGGCTTGTCGGCTCGTTGGGCGAGGCGCACGAGGGGAGAAAATAAAATTGGAGCACGGAAGGGAGAGAGAGGGAGGCGGTGGAGGCAGCAAAGAGCGGTGGTGGATTTGATCCGCGGCGTGGTCTAAAAAAATTTGAAGGGAGGTCGTGCGTGCGAGGATGTCCGTGGGGGAGGAGAGAACGTGCCAGACTGCCACTCTGCCTGCCGAGGCGAGGCGAGGGAGAGGGCCGTTGTGGTGGGCCGCGAGGCAGGCCCTTTGAAAGAGGCAACAAAGAGATACATAACTCAATCCCATCTAAAAAAAGAAGAAAAACTCGATCCACATATTAGTGAGAATCAAGGGAATACAATATGTTAATATATATCCAAAAGAAAGAGGAACAGAAGAGAAATTATTCACCTAAACTTTTCCCTTTTGTTTTCTCTTGATGTAACACTCGATTTTGGTTCAAATCTATCGTAGTAGTTCATCATATCTTCATGGAGCTACATAACTTTATTCTAGAATTTCCATGAATCATTTGTACTGCTTTCATGAGATGGTATCATGCTGTCTATGCTGGTTGCTCTTATCTTCGCGACTGCTGGAAGGTGGGGAATCATGACATATAGGTTAGGTCTTTTATGTTAGTTTTTTTTTCCAATCTGTAGCAATGGTGGAAGTCTCGTGGCTTCATTGTCCTCACGGTGTGACCTTCCAAACCAACGTCGGGAGCTAGGGATGCTTTCAATTTCTCTCATTTCGTCCCATGGTCATCATATTCTTCTCTCCTTCGATGGTCTGGAACTCAAAGACCGGTTTAACATTATTGCTTCCGGCGCTCTGGTCCATGGTCAATGTGCGATCAACGCTCTAAGATTATCACCTTTTTCTGGTGGAATGTTCGTGCGCTTATTTAAAAACTTTCAAGGTTAGTCAAGTATTATTTACTAGTAGAATGGAAGAACTCTGATATGGGATTGATGGAACTAAATACGATGACTTCAGAGGCTTTGATGTAACTTTAGAGTGGTGTCTTTTTTTTTTACAATCAATACCACATATATTCATAGTAATAAATAATACATGGTAGAGATACATGAGCCGACTCCAACGATTACAAAATAAGGTCTAAAGGATACTAACAAATATTCGAGATCAAATTCTTTCTTCTTCTAAAATGCAATCTTGTACTCTTCTGAAGTCAGCCAAAAATAGATAACGAACCATAAACCTGTAAATACCGACGAAGGTTCTCCTATAATTTTAATTTGAGCCGCAATGCCAAGGCTACGTGCACGCGCACAACCATTAAAACAGTCATTCAACATCGGCAATAGTACCAACACTAGTATATCAGGGAATAACAACCGACTAGTCATCTCAACGTCGACGAAGAGCTGAGAGTATGAATCACCATTGTCGAGGACCTAGCAGCCGGCAAAAACTGCGAGGATAATCCTCCTCACGGCAACAACGATAAAAGTTCCAAAATCGATATGTGGTTCTTCAACTTGTTGCAACATTGCAGCTTACTTAATAAAGGTGACACGTGACACTTAGATCAGAACGGACACGTTTTCTCTACTAATTAAGTTCAAAACTGACATGTGTCACTTGGATCAACATCAAAGCTACTGTTTTGATCAGCTATCCGTATCTGAACTAGCTCGACCCACTCCCAAGTCCCAACCTGTTTATGGGTCCGTTTGTTTGGGCTTCTACTTCAGCTTTTGGGTCTAAAAGTGGAAGCCCAAACAAACACCCAACAATTGATAAGCGCTGTCAAGAATCGCGGCCAGAAAATGAACTAGAACGGCGTCCCGCGGGAGAAGCGATGCGGGAGGTGCTTCCCGAGCTTTTGCCAGCTTCCCGCACTGCGAATGACCAAAGTGCGCTCTATACTTCACCATATTAACAGAAAACTGCCACTCCGTATATAAACCAAAGGGGCCCTGTGAAACGGCACCACCCGCACGGCCCCGACCTCATTTTCTTCTGCTCCCGTTCTCTACTCCGTCCCGGTTAGGGTTAGGGCTGGCCGCCGCCGCCGCCGACGACTCTCCCCGTCGCCGCCCGCGTCGTTTCCGGCCGCCGCGTGCAAGGGAGGCCCTCAGCCATGTTCCCGATCGCGCCAACATCACCCGCCGTCCCGGATTCGACCGGGAGCAGCACAGGGCACGCACCACGGGGCGGCCGCCGGAGACGGGAGCGCCTGGAGGCCCCGCCTCCCCCTGCTTCCTCGTCCGACGCCGTTCGTGCGGGATTCTCCGACGCCTCAACGACGTACTGCTCCGGCCCCGCAAGCTCTTCTTCACCGGCAACCATCTCCGCCTCCCTGCCGCACCAAGCACCTGCAAGGGGAAGGTGAGAAATATGGCTGGCACCAAGAACCTGCCTCACTGTATGCTTGTTTATGTGCAATGAATTGCATCTATATGCTTGTTTATGTGAAATTTTTATGCATATTTATGTGTATTGAATAGCATTACATACATACATTTCATGTCTATGCATGTTTATGCGAATTGAAATCTGTAGCACTTGAATGTTTATGTGAATTGAAACCTGTAGCACTTCAAATCTGTTAAATATATTTTGCCTTATGCCTTTAGATGGAAGATAAGACACCTAAGGCACATTTGGATGCATTATCTACTACAACATTTTGTGAAATCTGCATGGACCAAAAGCAAAAAGGAAATAGGCCAACTGCTTTCCTTAGTCTGGAGGGGTACAAGAATTTAGGTAGAGAATTTGGTATTAGGACAGGAAAAACTACACCAAGCCACAATTTAAAAATAAATGGGATTCAACCAAGGCATTGTACCAAGCATGGGTGTATTACACTACCAAAGCAACTGGACTTGGTTGGGATCCGGTGAAGCAAACAATTACAGCTGATGATGCACAATGGGCTGAATTGATCAAGGTATGATATATTGTATGTGTATATTATATTTACATTTCAAAGTAGATGGATCAGATTTTTGTTATTAACTTGTGAAACCTTATGCAGGCTAACAAGCTTATTGCGGGGTTCAAGAATGGTCCGCCGGACAACTTGGGGCTGATGGAGGTCATGTTTGAGGATGCCCATGTTGATGGAACATCGGCGGTCATGCCGGGAGTTCCAAGAGAAGTACCAAAATAAGTGCCCGCTGATTTGGTTCATCTTTTAGGTGATGAAGGCTGTTTGGTGCTGTTTTGATCATATATATTGTTGGTTTGGTGTTGTTTTGATCATATAATTGCTTGCTGATCAGATGTTGTTGTTTTTAGATGAGCACAAGCCATAGTGATGAAACTGACAGTGATGATGGCATCGAGTCTGCACTTATGGATTCAAGAAGGCGTCGTCGTCAACGGAATACAGAAATGATGTATCATGTTCTTGAACACTCTGAGAAGCATCTTACAAAGAAAAAGAGGGTAGAACCAAGATGCACCGGACAACAATGGGTATTTGATAACTTGGGCAACTCGAAGGATTGTTATGACATGTTCAGAATGCATAGGCCATGTTTTGATTCTTTGCATGACACTTTGGTTGAAAAAATATGGTTTGGAGGGGTCAACCCGCATGTGTTCTGAGGAGGCACTTGGAATGTTTCTATGTACTCTTGGTAGTCCACAATCTGTGACTCAAGTTCATAACCGATTCAAGAGATCCAGGGAGACAATCAATAGGTGAAAGATCGAGATGTCGCCTAGAGGGGGGGTGAATAGGCAATTACAAACTCTTGCGGATTTTGTCTTGTAAGAATGCGAAATTAAACTATCGTTTAGTTTACAAGCACAAACCCTAAATATGCTAGGCTCAACTAAGTGTAACAATAGCAACTAGAGCTAAGCAAGATAGGCACAAGATATATGTAGCACAAGTGATAGCAAGATATATATATATACTTCAAGCACGATGGCTATCACAAGGAAAGAGAGCTCGGGTATAGAAATAACCGAGGCACGCGGAGACGAGGATGTATTCCCGTGTTCCCTTGCTTTGCAACAAGGTACGTCACGTTTGGAGGAGTGGAGGTCCCACGAAGGATTCCCGCGCCACGAAGGCTCACCCTATTCTCCGAACCACACCCACGAAGGATAATGGCCCTTTCCTTATGGTTAGCTTTTCCTCCGCTCCGGAGATGGCAAGCTCCACAACCACTTCACAAGCTCCACGAAGGAGAAGCCCGGCCCCTTCACAATCTTCCACGAAGAGATCACCGGGACACCAACCAAGCCAACTAGGAGGTCACCCTCCAAGAGTAACAAGCTCACGGTCTCTCACTCGAACAAATCGTGGTGGAGAGCTCAACACTATGCAATGATGCAAAGCAAGAACACCGGAGGTGTTCAAGTCCTTCACACTCAAATCCCACCAAAGCAACGAATGCTAGGATGAGATTGGAGAGGAAGAACAAGGGGAAAGTCAACCAAAGACTCCAAGATCTAGATCCCAAGAGATTCCCTCACTTAGAGAAGAAATGGATCGGTGGAAGTGTAGATCTAGATCTCCTCTCTCAAATCCTCAAATATGAGCAAGAATGGTTGGAGGAATCAAGGGGGAGAGCAAGTTCTTCAAATAGCAACAATGGAGGTGAGAGAATGGGAAGAACTAGTTGCTCAAGGTGGAAGAAGGGCTATTTATAGTCTAGGGAGAAAAATAACCGTTGGGGAAAAAACCGGGTGAAAATCGGCTCAAAAACGAGTTAAAAAAGTGCCCAGGCCGGCCAGCAGGCCGGCCGACCGGAGCCTGGGCCAGAGAGGCCGGTGGCCTGTCCGGTCGGACCGGCCCACCGACCGGGCGGGCAGATTCCGCGCTGGGTTGCAGAAATGCTTTAGGCCGCGCGGGGAGAGGCCAGGCCGCGTGGGCCGGCGGTGGGGAGGCGGCCTAGTGGGATTCCCGGTCGGGCCGGGGAGAGATCCGGGCAGGCCGGTTGTGGACTCGGCCCAAGGCCGGTCACAGGCCGGCGGGGGAGCGGCAGGCCGAGGCGGCTGATGTCTACGTTCCCCCTCCTTTCCTGCAGACAGTGTTGGGCCTCCAAGAGCAGAGGTTTGTAGAACAGCAGCAAGTTTTCCCTTAAGTGGATCACCCAAGGTTTATCGAACTCAGGGAGGAAGAGGTCAAAGATATCCCTCTCATGCAACCCTGCAACCACAAAGCAAGAAGTCTCTTGTGTCCCCAACACACCTAATAGGTGCACTAGTTCGGCGAAGAGATAGTGAAATACAGGTGGTATGAATATATAGTAGCAAGTAGCAACGGTGCCGTAAAAATAGCTTGCTGGCGTGTAGTTGATGGTGGTAGTATTGCAGCGATAGTAACGCAAGAAAACAAGAAACAAGCGTGAGTAACGCAGTATTTAGGAACAAAGCCTAGGGATTACACTTTCACTAGTGGACACTCTCAACATTGATCACATAACAGTAATAGATAAATGCATACTCTACACTCTTGTTGGATGATGAACGCATTGCGTAGGATTACACGAACCCTCAATGCCGGAGTTAACAAGCTCCACAATTTGTTCATATTTAAGTAACCTTATAGTGTAAGATAGATCAAAAGACTAAACCAAGTACTAACATAGCATGCACACTGTCACCTTCATGCATATGTAGGAGGAATAGATCACATCAATATATCATAGCAATAGTTAACTTCGCAATCTACAAGAGATCATGATCATAGCATAAACCAAGTACTAACACGGTGCACACACTGTCACCTTTACACACGTGCAGGAGGAATAGAACTACTTTAATAACATTGCTAGAGTAGCACATAGATAAATTGTGATACAAACTCATATGAATCTCAATCATGTAAGGCAGCTCATGAGATCATTGTATTGAGGTACATAGGAGAGAGATGAACCACATAGCTACCGGTACAGCCCCGAGCCTCGATGGAGAACTACTCCCTCCTCATGGGAGCAAGCAGCGGTGATGAAGATGGCGGTGGAGATGGCAGCGGTGTCGATGGAGAAGCCTTCCGGGGCACTTCCCCGCTCGGCGGCGTGCCGGAACAGAGACTCCTGTCCCCGCATCTTGGCCTCGCGATGGCGGCGGCTCTGGAAGGTTTCTGTGGTTTTCGTCGAACGTATCAAGGTTTTCGCGACGGAGGCTTTAAATAGGCGAAGAGGCGGCGCCAGAGGGTCGAAGGGGTGCCCACACCATAGGGTGGCGCGGGCCCCCCTGGCCGCGCCGGCCTAGGGTTTGGTGGGCCTGTGCCCCCTCCCTGGTGGCTCTCGGGTGTTCTGGATGCTTCCGGGCAAAATAGGAACCCGGGCGTTGATTTCGTCCAATTCCGAGAATATTTCGTTACTAGGATTTCTGAAACCAAAAACAGCAGAAAACGAGGAACCGGCACTTCGGCATCTTGTTAATAGGTTAGTTCCAGAAAATGCACGAATATGACATAAAGTGTGCATAAAACATGTAGATAACATCAATAATGTGGCATGGAACATAAGAAATTATCGATACGCCGGAGACGTATCAGCGGCCCGGTGCGGAATCCGGTCAGGCCGGGGAGGTGGCCGGGCCAGGCCGGCGCGTGGGCCGGTGGCCGCCCGGTCGACCGGGTGGGCCGGCGTGCGGCCCGGCAGGCCGGGCGGCAACCGGGCAGCCGTCCCCTTTTTTTTCTTTTCTTTTTCTTTTTCTTCTTTTACCTTTTCTTTAATAACTATTGCTCCCGAACTCCGATTGACATGAAACAAATTCCGTTGGAAACATAATAACAAATGCCATCCAATAGAAAGTGCAAACTTACGAAATTGTAGGAGGGGATTTTATCATGAATATAAAAGGGTAGAACCTTATATCATGAATAACCGGTAAAATCACCCAACCTCGAAAACGCAATAGAAGATGCATGCGAACTCCGCTTTCGATGAACTTGGGCTTGTTGTAAAGCTAGCAACAAGCTCAAGAACCTCACATAGAGAAACACCAAGAAGCAATAAGGATATGCAAAGTATGCAAAGGATTGAGCTCCCTAAGACGATGTGATCAAGTTACCCAACCGAAAGCCCCTCTTAATAGTGCGGCTATCTATCCTATAATCCGGTCTCCCAACATCCACCTTGAGACCGGTAAAAGGAAAACCTAGCAAGGCCATACCTTTGCCTTGCGCATCCCGCTTGATCTTGATGATAACTCTTCAAGCTTCACTCAAGCCGGAATGCCTCTCTTGACCAATGTTGCTTCGTGACGACTCACAAATGCTCCCCCATACACTATGATGGGAAAGCTCCATTGATGCACATCTTCACAAATCCATTATCATCAAATGGACGGCAAGCTTCAAGTATGTGATTCACTTGAGACGCTCATCTTGAACTTGCCCAACTCAACCTTGTATCTTCACATACTCACATAAGATAGAGCATGGCTAATATTGAGTCCCACATAAGAACTCCTTCTTCATTTCTTCTTATTGATCATATCACATATATATATCTTCATACCGATGATCTTGATGCGAATACACAAGATATACCTTTATCTTCATGGCATCCATACTTGAATCCAACACATGGAGAGCAAGTAGTACCTATGGAATATTCCTTCATATAAACTCAATGAGAACATTAGTCCATAGGGGTTGTCATTAATTACCAAAACCACACATAGGGGCAATGTACCCTTACAATCTCCCCCATTTTGGTAATTGATGACAACCACAATAAGAGGGTTTATATAATGAATATTAGTGACAAGTACGCAACTTATCCGAGAATAAGTTGTATACAAGAGGTTGTATTTGATATGGTCAAGTAACACAAAGCTACTAGCCCATATCAAAACCGGCTCTACTCACACAACTACAACAAATGCAATGGATGTGAGTATAACCAATATATATAGAGAAAACTCCCCCACAATGTATGCACGTGTGATGAACATGAATTCATTGCATACATTGTCAAGATTAACCTTTGGAATAGTTTCCACTATATATATACAACCATGCAAGACATATAAATATGGAATGCATGAGAGGCAAAACACTTAAGCACAAACCAAACTTAAGTATAAAACCATTCCCTAAACCCTCTAAACTTCTCCCCCATTGGCATCGATTGTCAAAATGGGTGAAAAATTTAGAAGGCCAATATAATGTGAGTTCCTCCCCAAAGTGTGCACTTCTCATAATTTGAGTGGAATCAAGTGCACATATCCAATGATGAATACTTGAAGGAAATCACACTATATTGAGGATCAAAGATTGCATAAAGATAACATGGTGAGGTGAGCTTCAACAAATAAAGCAAGCAATCAAAGATCCACTTGGACAAACAAAGATATCATGATAAGAGAGATATAGTGCTCTAAAAATAAGAAAGCTCCCCAAGGTTCGTGCATAATTTATAATGTTTGCATTTGAATACAATATGCACAAACATGGAATCCTTACTCCCTATATACCATTTAGAACACAACAAAGATAAAGAGAATATGCTTATCAAGAACAACTTGAGTCCAATAATTACGAGATATGAGTGCATGAAGAGAAACAAATAAACCAAGCACTCATAAATCTTCTTTACCAATAACACTAAAATCAAGAGGATAAGAAGGTAGTTGGCAAAGAACAAGGATATCAAGGTGATGGATTAACGCTCTTATGTATATGAGTTTCTAAAGTGGACAAAGTGATCCATAAAGAAACATGCACACACAAGAGGTTAACAAAATAGATAAGACAAGATATCCAAGATGAAGTCATAAAATATACCAAAGGATGTTTGCTTAAGAAGCATATATAGCCTATGGCTCCAATTTTCACTTATGGTATATGAATGAACTTCAACCAAGTTAAACCTCAAAAACATCACAACTAACAATAAGGGAAATAGAGCTAGTTGGAGTGTTTTTGAGAAAGGCAACAAGTATCATAAATATGGATTTATTTCGCAATTTCATCAATATTGCACATAAGAGCTCTTTGAGGAATTGATATGCAATAAATTGCTAGAGGGCATATTTGGGTAGGTGAATCATAAACATGATGTATATATATATTCCCAACATATGCATCTTCTCAAATTACTCAAATGTACAATAAAAAGTTTTACTTTAAAAATGAGTTTTCAAGAACCGCAATATTTTTGAAATAAATAATTTCATGCCAAGATACAACCTACAAGAGGTTGGATGCTATATGAGAATGCATGAATGAGATACTTGTTACCGAGATAGCAATGGCTTGATGTAGTAGATAAGAGTTCATCGGTCATCCTAGCTTGACTCCAATTCTCATATGGTGACAACACCTTCCTTATAGATGAGACAAGCCTCCATTGCATCTCCAATGTACCTAAAACATTTTTCAAGTACATCTTGGTCCCCAAACTTATTGAGTCCAACATGGTTAGACTAACCACAATATATAGGACACACTCCATATAAACATGTGCATACTTAGATGAAATTTGAATTTCATGCACATCTTAGCCATTTAGGATTTGATGGAGTGTATCCTACATAATGGATCAAAAGAAAGCAAGCATGCTACAAGTATAAACAAATTACATATAAGCATGCACCAAAACTTTTAAAGATCCAAGAAAGATATACTTTGGACAACACACCAAAAGAATTAAATAAGGCATAGAGGTGCCACAAAACAAATTTGTTGTCCAAATTATATCTAAGAAGCAAATCCCAAAAGATTTGTTCAACAAAGTTCAACAAATGAACTAAGAAGAGACCATTGAGCATAAAAGGATGAAATAAAGCAAACATGCTCAAAGATTTATCTCATTCAACAAATAAAGCATAGAAGAGGGAATGAGATAGCAAAACTCCCCAAAAGAGCAAGGTTCGAACAAATAAACCAAACCCTCACTTTTCACAATGGCACGATGTACCGTAAAGAAAAGCTATGTATTCCAAAACAAACACTTGATATGAATCAAGAGGATTTATCAAAAGATTTTTCAAAGGGACAAGGAAGACATATGGGAGCAACAAAGGTTTCTTGGAAATAAAATAAGAAAGTAAGAAACAATCCTAGGTGAAGATGATCCAAAAATTCAACCACATACAAGGTTATCAATTGTCAAAGACAATGATTATATTGGAAATAATTTCCGGTGGAGTATTGACAATGATAGTAAGGATCAACTTCACAATAAAAGGCATAGGATAAGTATATAGAATTATGCACTATGCACGGATGAAGATTCTTGATAACTTCAACTAGTCACACAATCACGCACGGCAATGATTAGAATAACTTGAAGCAAACGGTGTCCCAAATAAGATATAGAGATATGTATTTGAGGAAAAACCGCACCAAGAATTTCATATTCAAACAAGAACCAAAAGATGAGCAATAAAATCTTTTTACTACAAGTGGAGCTTGTTTGAGCAAACATGCCACCTAGGAACAAGATAATTAAGAGCATCAACTCTAAGTGGCATAACCTCATATGTTCACATTTTCTAGGCTTGTGATATGTACAAAACATATTACTCCCCCATAATGTGATAAGTCATTTCTTCTAAATAAGAGTCAACTAAAATTCAACTAGAGATGATTAATGGATATTTAGAATTTGAATTCCTCATGAGTATGACACACCACATAGTGACTAGATAATCTTGCAACATCAATACTAAGTGGTGGTTGATGTCTACGCCCCCTCCTTTTCCTGTAGACAGTGTTGGGCCTCCAAGAGCAGAGGTTTGTAGAACAGCAGCAAGTTTCCCTTAAGTGGATCACCCAAGGTTTATCGAACTCAGGGAGGAAGAGGTCAAAGATATCCCTCTCATGCAACCCCGCAACCACAAAGCAAGAAGTCTCTTGTGTCCCCAACACACCTAATAGGTGCACTAGTTCGGCGAAGAGATAGTGAAATACGAGTGGTATAAATAAGTAGTAGCAACGACACCGGAAAAGTGCTTTGCCCAGGACGATAGAACAAGCGGTAGTAACGCAGCGAGTAGTAACGCAGTGAAAGCGAGAAACAAGCAGCGATAGCGATATTTAGGAACAAGGCCTAGGGATTAGACTTTCACTAGTGGACACTCTCAACTTTGATCACATAACAGAATAGATAAATGCATACTCTACACCCTCTTGTTGGATGATGAACACCACTAACTGTGTAGGATTACACGAACCCTCAATGCCGGAGTTAACAAGCTCCACAATATTCAATGTTCATATTTAAATAACCTTAGAGTGCATGACAGATCAACACAACTAAACCAAGTACTAACATAGCATGCACACTCGTCACCTTCACACTATGTAGGAGGAATAGATCACATCAATACCATCATAGCAATAGTTAACTTCATAATCTACAAGAGATCATAATCATAGCCTACGCCAAGTACTAACACGGATGCACACACCGTCACCATTACACCGTGCAGGAGGAATAAACTACTTTAATAACATCACTAGAGTAGCACATAGATAAATTGTGATACAAAACACATTGCAATCATAAAGAGATATAAATAAGCACTTCACTATGCCATTCATAACAGTGAATAAGTATTCCGTGAAATATAGCCTAAGAGACCCACACGGTGCACACACTCGTCACCTTTACACACGTGGGACAAGGAGTCTCCGGAGATCACATAAGTAAAATTCACTTGACTAGCATAACGACATCTAGATTACAAGCATCATCATATGAATCTCAATCATGTAAGGCAGCTCATGAGATTATTGTATTGAAGTACATAGGAGAGAGATGAACCACATAGCTACCGGTACAGCCCCGAGCCTCGATGGAGAACTACTCCCTCCTCATGGGAGACAGCAGCGTTGATGAAGATGGCGGTGGTGTCGATGGAGGAGCCTTCCGGGGGCACTTCCCCGTCCCGGCGGCGTGCCGGAACAGAGACTCCTGTCCCCCAGATCTTGGCTTCGCGATGGCGGCGGCTCTGGAAGGTTTCTCGTACCGTGGCTTTTCCGTCTCGAGGTTTTAGGTCGAGGGGCTTCTTATAGGCGAAAAGGCGGCGTCAGGAGGTCGAAGGGGCGACGACACTATAGGGGGGCGCGGGCCCCCCCTTGGCCGCGCCGGCCTAGGGTTTGGTGGGCCTGTGCCCCTTCTCTGGCGGTTCTCGTGTGTTCTGGATGCTTCCGGGCAAAATAGGAACCTGGGCGTTGATTTCGTCCGATTCCGAGAATATTTCTTTACTAGGATTTCGAAACCAAAAACAGCAGTAAAACAAAGAATCGGCACTTCGGCATCTTGTTAATAGGTTAGTTCCGGAAAATGCACGAATATGACATAAAGTGTGCATAAAACATGTAGATATCATCAATAATGTGGCATGGAACATAAGAAATTATCGATACGTCGGAGACGTATCAGCATCCCCAAGCTTAGTTTCGCTCGTCCCGAGCAGGTAAACGATAACAAAGATAATTTCCGGAGTGACATGCCATCATAAACTTGATCATAATATTGTAAACACATGTAATGAATGCAGCAATCCAAAACAATGGTAATGACATGAGTAAACAACTGAATCATAAAGCAAAGACTTTTCATGAATAGTACTTTCAAGACAAGCATCAATAAGTCTTGCATAAGAGTTAACTCATAAAGCAATAATTCATAGTAGAGGTATTGAAGCAACACAAAGGAAGATTAAGTTTCAGCGGTTGCTTTCAACTTATAACATGTATATCTCATGGATATTGTCAATGTAAAGTAATATAATAAGTGCAATATGCAAGTATGTAGGAATCAATGCACAGTTCACACAAGTGTTTGCTTCTTGAGGTGGAGAGAAATAGGTGAACTGACTCAACAATAAAAGTAAAAGAATGGTCCTTCAAAGAGGAAAGCATCGATTGCTATATTTGTGCTAGAGCTTTGGTTTTGAAAACAAGAAACAATTTTGTCAACGGTAGTAATAAAGCATATGTGTTATGTAAATTATATCTTACAAGTTGCAAGCCTCATGCATAGTATACTAATAGTGCCCGCACCTTGTCCTAATTAGCTTGGATTACCGGGATTATCGCAATGCACATGTTTTAACCAAGTGTCACAAAGGGGTACCTCTATGCCGCTTCGTACAAAGGTCTAAGGAGAAAGCTCGCATTGGATTTCTCGCTATTGATTATTCTCAACTTAGACATCCATACCGGGACAACATAGACAACAGATAATGGACTCCTCTTTTATGCATAAGCATGTAGCAACAATTAATTTTCTCATATGAGATTGAGGATATTTGTCCAAAACTGAAACTTCCACCATGGATCATGGCTTTAGTTAGCGGCCCAATGTTCTTCTCTAACAATATGCATGCTCTAACCATTAGGTGGTAAATCTCCCTTACTTCAGACAAGACGAACATGCATAGCAACTCACATGATATTCAACAAAGAGTAGTTGATGGCGTCCCCAGGAACATGGTTATCGCACAACAAGCAACTTAATAAGAGATAAAGTGCATAAGTACATATTCAATACCACAATAGTTTTTAGGCTATTTGTCCCATGAGCTATATATTGCAAAGGTAGAGAATAGAAATTTAAAGGTAGCACTCAAGCAATTTACTTTGGAATGGCGGAGAAATACCATGTAGTAGGTAGGTATGGTGGACACAAATGGCATAGTGGTTGGCTCAAGTATTTGGATGCATGAGAAGTATTCCCTCTCGATACAAGGCTTAGGATAGCAAGGCTATTTGAAACAAACACAAGGATGAACCGGTGCAGCAAAACTCACATAAAAGACATATTGAAAACATTATAAGACTCTACACCGTCTTCCTTGTTGTTCAAACTCAATACTAGAAATTATCTAGACCTTAGAGAGACCAAATATGCAAACCAAATTTTAGCATGCTCTATGTATTTCTTCATTAATAGGTGCAAAGTATATGATGCAAGAGCTTAAACATGAGCACAACAATTGCCAAGTATCACATTATCCAAGACATTTTACCAATTACTACATGTAGCATTTTCCGTTTCCAACCATATAACAATTAACGAAGCAGTTTCAACTTCGCCATGAACATTAAAAGCTAAGAACACATGTGTTCATACGAACCAGCGGAGCGTGTCTCTCTCCCACACAAGTATTTATTCAAACAAAACAAAAACAAAAACAAACCGACGCTCCAAGTAAAGTACATAAGATGTGACCGAATAAAAATATAGTTTCAGGGGAGGAACCTGATAATGTTGTCGATGAAGAAGGGGATGCCTTGGGCATCCCCAAGCTTAGACGCTTGAGTCTTCTTGATATATGCAGGGTGAACCACCGGGCATCCCCAAGCTTAGACTTTTCACTCTTCTTGATCGTAGTATATCATCCTCCTCTCTTGACCCTTGAAAACTTCCTCCACACCAAACTTAGAACAACTCATTAGAGGGTTAGTGCACAATCAAAATATACATGTTCAGAGGTGACATAATCATTTTTAACACTTCTGGACATTGCACAAAGCTACTGAAAGTCAATGGAATCGAAATATCCATCGAACATGACAAAGCCGGCAATGCGAAATAAAAGGCAGAATCTATCAAAAACAGAACAGTTCGTATTGACGAATTTTATTGGGGCACCAGACTTGCTCAAATGAAAATGCTCAAATTGAATGAAAGTTGCGTACATATCTGAGGATTACTCACGTAAATTGGCATAATTTTCTGAGTTACCTACAGAGAATTTTGCCCAGATTCGTGACAGCAAAGAAATCTGTTTCTGCGCAGTAATCCAAATCTAGCATGAACCTTACTATCAACGACTTTACTTGGCACAACGAAACACTAAACTAAGATAAGGAGAGGTTGCTACAGTAGTAAACAACTTCCAAGACACAAATATAAAACAAAGTACTATAGCAAAATAACACATGGGTTATCTCCCAAGAAGTTCTTTCTTTATAGCCATTAAGATGGGCTCAGCAGTTTTAATGATGCACTCGCAAGAAATAGTAGTTGAAGCAAAAGAGAGCATCAAGAGGCAAATTCAAAACACATTTAAATCTAACATGCTTCCTATGCAAAGGAATCTTGTAAATAAACAAATTCAAGAAGCATAATGCAACAAGCATAGAAAAACTAGACAAGCTCAACTTCAAGATTTTAAGCATATAGAGAGGTGTTTTAGTAACATGAAAATTTCTACCACCATATTTTCCTCTCTCATAATAACTTTCAGTAGTGTCATGAGAAAACTCAACAATATAACCATCACATAAAGCATTCTTATCATGAGTCTCATGCATAAAATTATTACTCTCCACATAAGCATAATCAATTTTATTAGTACTAGTGGGAGCAAATTCAACAAAGTAGCTATCATTATTATTCTCATCATCAAATATAGGAGGCATATTGTAATCATAATCAAATTCATCCTCCATAACAGGTGGTAACAAAAGACTACTATCATTATAATCATCATAAATAGGAGGCAAAGTATCATCAAAGTAAATTTTCTCCTCAATTCTTGGGGGACTAAAAAGATCAAGCTCATCAAAACCAGCTTCCCCAAGCTTAGAATTTTCCATAGCATTAGCAACAATAGTGTTCAAAGCATTCATATTAATAACATTCCCATTAGTATGCATATAAAGTTCCATGGGTTTTTTAATTCTCTCTTCAAACACATCATGTCCTAATTCAAGATAAAGTTCATAAAGATCTCTCATATTTTTGTTGTTTTCCATTATGCCTAACTAGTATAAACAAGAAACAAAAAGTTGCAATTGCAGGATCTAAAGGAAATAGCTTCGAGCACAAACACAATGGCGCCAGAAAAGTACTTCACCTGGAACCGAAGTATGAGTGCCTTTTACCTTTCCTCCCCGGCAACGGCGCCAGAAAATAGCTTGATGTCTACGCCCCCCTCCTTTTCCTGTAGACAGTGTTGGGCCTCCAAGAGCAGAGGTTTGTAGAACAGCAAGCAAGTTTCCCTTAAGTGGATCACCCAAGGTTTATCGAACTCGGGGAGGAAGAGGTCAAAGATATCCCTCTCATGCAACCCCGCAACCACAAAGCAAGAAGTCTCTTGTGTCCCCAACACACCTAATAGGTGCACTAGTTCGGCGAAGAGATAGTGAAATACAGGTGGTATAAATAAGTAGTAGCAATGGCACCGAGAAAAGTGCTTTGCCCGGGACGATAAACAAGCGAGTAGTAACGCAGCGAGTAGTAACGCGAGTAAAGCAAGTAAACAAGCAGCGATAGCGATATTTAGGAACAAGGCCTAGGGATTAGACTTTCACTAGTGGACACTCTCAACTTTGATCACATAACAGAATAGATAAATGCATACTCTACACCCTCTTGTTGGATGATGAACACCACTAACTGTGTAGGATTACACGAACCCTCAATGCCGGAGTTAACAAGCTCCACAATATTCAATGTTCATATTTAAATAACCTTAGAGTGCATGACAGATCAACACAACTAAACCAAGTACTAACATAGCATGCACACTCGTCACCTTCACACTATGTAGGAGGAATAGATCACATCAATACCATCATAGCAATAGTTAACTTCATAATCTACAAGAGATCATAATCATAGCCTACGCCAAGTACTAACACGGATGCACACACTCGTCACCATTACACCGTGCGGGAGGAATAAACTACTTTAATAACATCACTAGAGTAGCACATAGATAAATTGTGATACAAAACACATTGCAATCATAAAGAGATATAAATAAGCACTTCACTATGCCATTCATAACGGTGAATAAGTATTCTGTGAAATATAGCCTAAGAGACCCACACGGTGCACACACTGTCACCTTTACACACGTGGGACAAGGAGTCTCCGGAGATCACATAACTAAAATTCACTTGACTAGCATAACGACATCTAGATTACAAGCATCATCATATGAATCTCAATCATGTAAGGCAGCTCATGAGATTATTGTATTGAAGTACATAGGAGAGAGATGAACCACATAGCTACCGGTACAGCCCCGAGCCTCGATGGAGAACTACTCCCTCCTCATGGGAGACAGCAGCGTTGATGAAGATGGCGGTGGTGTCGATGGAGGAGCCTTCCGGGGGCACTTCCCCGTCCCGGCGGCGTGCGGAACAGAGACTCCTGTCCCCCAGATCTTGGCTTCGCGATGGCGGCGGCTCTGGAAGGTTTCTCGTACCGTGGCTTTTCCGTCTCGAGGTTTTAGGTCAAGGGGCTTCTTATAGGCGAAGAGGCGGCGTCAGGAGGTCGAAGGGGCGACGACACTATAGGGGGGCGCGGGCCCCCCCTTGGCCGCGCCGGCCTAGGGTTTGGTGGGCCTGTGCCCCCTCTCTGGCGGTTCTCGTGTGTTCGGATGCTTCCGGGCAAAATAGGAACTCGGGCGTTGATTTTGTCCGATTCCGAGAATATTTCTTTACTAGGATTTCGAAACCAAAAACAGCGAGAACAACGAAGCGGCACTTCGGCATCTTGTTAATAGGTTAGTTCCAGAAAATGCACGAATATGACATAAAGTGTGCATAAAACATGTAGATATCATCAATAATGTGGCATGGAACATAAGAAATTATCGATACGTCGGAGACGTATCAGTGGTACCCATGTACACACATTTTAAAGAAAGAGAGATGCACAAAGCATATCACTCCCCCAAAATGGGATGTTCCATTAATCACTTCAAAGAGAGACAAATAAGATATCATCAAGATGCATTAGACTCAAAACAATACACAAGTATATGATGAGTCAAACAAGCATACTTGAATACACAAGATAAGCAAGTAAGATACAACATATACAAACACATATTTGATACAAAACCAAACATGCAAAGGGGGCAAATAACTTACAATAAATATGATGAGTTGAAGTATAAGTTACCACAAAGAGGAACATTGGATATAAGATATAGATGATACTTCATACGACTTGGCTTGGTAAAAATATAATATATGAAGGTCCCTTAATTCTTCATGAAATAGCCAAATCTCCAATGCCCTCCACTTGTACCTATTGATCAAGTTTGAGATTGTTGGTCCCCAACCAAGTTGGGTCCTAAGAGGTTAGTCACAATAGGCTTGGCAACCCAAATGGTTCTTTTCTTGAAACCACTTTGAGTTCCAACAAACTTGGCAAACACATTGCCATCCTTATCCTTCCCTAGAGAATAATCATCATCAACAATTATAGGGTTAGATAAGGTACCACCTAAGCAAGAAGAAGCAAAGTGCCCCTTCTCACGGCATAAGTAGTAAGTGTTCCCCTTTTTCTTCTTTGTTGATTTCTTCTCTTGGGGAACCATATCTTGATTCTTCTTGGGAAGTAGCCTATCTTCAACTTGAGGTCGAGCATGAGCTTGACCTTGACCGTGTGGCCGTTTCCCTTGTTGTTTCTCACTCAAGTGCATCTTCTTCTTCTTCAATGGGCATGATCTAACATGATGCCCTTCAACCTTGCACTTGAAGCAAACCAACTTGGCCGGATCATCGACTTTATCTTGGCCCTTCTTCTTGTTGCTCTTGCTCTTGGACTTGTTCTTGTTATTGGAGTTGAATCCAAGTCCACTCTTGTCATTGGGAGATTATTGCACACTTAGCATCTTGTCAAGTGCGGATTTCCCTTCATGATGCTTTTCTAAGTCTTTCTTCAAAGAAAGGACTTGGGCCTCGAGCTCTTTTATTTCCTCTACATGGTTAGTAGAAATACAAGTACTAGAGGAAGTAGAAGCTTCATTGTTGGAGCAACAAGGCAAAGTGAGTAATCCAACACAAGGTGTATCACTAGTTTGACTAGATGGATTACAAGGACTAGCACATGGCAATATAACATTTGTAGTAGAGATTGTGCTAACATCCATATGAGGCTCACAAGATGTTACCTTAGTGATACTTGCTGTAGGATAACGTTGCATAGAAAACAAAAAATTTCCTACCGCGAACACGCAATCCAAGCCAAGATGCAATCTAGAAGACGGTAGCAACGAGGGGGTATCGAGTCTCACCCTTGAAGAGATTCCAAAGCCTACAAGAGGAGGCTCTTGTTGCTGCGGTAGACGTTCACTTGCCGCTTGCAAAAGCGCGTAGAAGATCTTGATCACGATCGGTTCGGCGCCACGAACGGGCAGCACCTCCGTACTCGGTCACACGTTCGGTTGTTGATGAAGACGACGTTCACCTCCCGTTCCGGCGGGCAGCGGAAGTAGTAGCTCCTCTTGAATCCGACGAAGCACGACGGCGTGGTGTCGGTGGCGGTGGAGAACTCCCGGCGGAGCTTCGCTAAAGCTACGCGAGAGATATGGAGGAGAGGGGGGCGGCTAGGGTTTGGGAGGGTGGCCGGCCTCAGGGGTGCGG
>NC_061513.1:121088435-121149670 GCF_022539505.1 Lolium rigidum | reverse complement strand
CTATGCAAGCTAGTGATCCATTGGATCATTCTTTGCTTGTTGACTAACTTCCCTGTGTAGCTTGGCTTGATTTAATTGATCCATTTGATCAATTCAATGTCAGTGATGGCTTACTGATTAATTCTGTGGCTAAGTAATTCAATTTCCTTGTGATGTTGATGCTCAAGCATCACTATGCTGTTGCTTACTTGTGCTGTTGCTTATCCAAGCTACCTGGACTTGCTCCAGTGGCTATGATACAGTGATTAAACTGTGTTGCTTAATAGTATGCTACTGTCAGTGCTAAGCATGGATCTGTGATAAATTCATGCTTGTATTAATTAAGTTATGATGAACTGCTTATGCAGTAATGATTTAAATGACTTGCTTGCAAATGATTTGGCTATTCATGAGTGTATAGCAAGCAATTGAATCTGAATCCATTCCTGGATAATGATGTGTTATATTTGGCTTCCTTTTAATTGATACTAAGTGTGATGTGACCTCAGTAGCTTTGCTACTGATTGGTTGCTCACCTATTTAGTTGGATCTTGTGGCTACTCAACCTTTGCTTGCATATTTGGAAATCATACTTGATATGAATGCCAATATGTTTGCCTGATGAAAATCTAGGATTTACTGATGGTTCATAGCTTAGGATTTACTGTGTAGTCTTATTAGCTGCTAATCCTTGCAATTCATCTACTGGTGCTATCTGTGCATCTGATCTGGCTAGTGTGTGCATCTGTGCATGTGTGCTAATTTCTGTGTACAAGATCTGTACCTAGATGCTTTTCTATTTTTAGTAGCTTTTTGACTGGCAGTAATCCTTGGTGAAAACCAAGTGATGATCTACCCATATGAGCATCTGCTCATTCCCATGCTTATTTCATGCATATATGATGGATCAGATCCATTGGATCTGTCCAGGAACTTGGTATACCTTGTTCCAGCTCCTAGTGTGAAATATTTGGTTGATGCAGACTTGGGGTTTTTGTGTGCACAGCCCTTCACCTCCAGTTTCTGGTTGAGCTTCTCAGGTCACCATGATTCCTGGAGCTAAGTGGTTGTGTTGGTTTCTGTTTTTGAGTATGAACTGGATGAACTGGTGCTTGTTCTTGCTTCACCCTTACCTGGTGATTTGCAAATGTGGTCGACTGTCATGGTTCTAGGGTTTGTGTGCTATTTATATGGTCTCTACTTCTTCCCTGGCCATGACACACAAGCTTGGTTACTTTATGACTCACCTCTTGCATTGCCTTGCTGTTGCTTGCCTAGCAACAGCCTTCATATGGTGAAACTTGAGCCCACTGTGGCTTGCTCAGTGTTGGTCTGCCTATGTCTATCTTGTGCTGTCCAGGAATTTGGACAAGCACAAGTGTGCTGTGACAGTTTGCACTGTCCAAACTGAATTTCCTGTGATTTTTGCTAACTGTCTAAACTGAACCTTGTTAACACTTGTATTCTGGTTAGTATCTGTTCTTTGTTTTGTTTTGCAGGTTTGAATGATGCTATGGCAAGAAGATCATCCTCAAGCCACTTAGTTTAGGTTTAGTTTAGAATAAACTTGTAATTTTTCCCTTTTCTTTTATTTCTTATTATTATGTCTCAATTCTTGTATCAAGAATATTGTAAAGACTTTGTATTTGTGTTGCATATCAATAAAGCTCAAGTTTTGGTTTATGAGCTTTGTATTATGTAATGTTTATATTCTTGATTAAATATTGTATTTGATATTCACTTTGAAATTCAAAGTGATTTGAATTTATATCTTGTGTTTGAATTGTAAATTCATTGTTATATTGTGTGATGTTTATATTTAAATGTTTAACACATATCATATGCAATCATTCCCCAAAGTAACAAGATACAAAAGAGATCATGTCGAAATTTCCCTAACTCACATTGCCTAACCCTAAGTGCAAAATGAGAGAGAACCTCGATCCCTCTTAGGTTTAGTTGCAATAAGGCGCAAAAATTTCCCCCATTTTGCGATGAAATGCACATCCCATTTCTAAATCTACCCTTCGTTGTTCCTATGTTCTGGGTTATTACATACCACTTTATGAACATTGCAATCCTGCTGATAGACATGATTCATGAGGCTTATTATTAATTCGTTGGTACCTCTTCCATGATTGACATAGCTATTAGATGATTTTATTTGCATGTATCTTATTTTGAATTGCTTAAGTACTTGTCCATATCATGAGAATATTTGCATCATATGAAAAAATGTGTTCGTGAAAGTTCTTTTATCGCACTCAGTTGTTAACTGGATTGCTTGAGGACAAGCAACAAGCTAAGCTTGGGGGGAGTTGATACGTCCAAAACGTATCTACTTTCCCGAACACTTTTGCTATTGTTTTGCCTCTAATTTGTGTATTTTGGATACAACTAACACGGACTAATGCTGTTTTCAGCAGAATTGCCCTGGTGTCCTATTTTTGTGCAGAAACTCAACTTTCAGGAAAATCCCTGGAAATAATCGCAATGGGCCTATTTTCACAGAAGATTGACGGAGCCAGAAGATGAGATGGAGGGGGGCCACGAGGTGCCCACCCCACCAGGCGACGCGTTGGGCCCCTGGGCCGCGCCGACCTATGGTGGCGGCGCCTCGGCCAGCCTCCGACGCTCCCCTTTCGACTACTTAAGCCCTCTGACCTAAAAACGCGAGGGGGTTAGACGAAATCACCAGAAGCCATCCAGAACACCGCCGCCATCGCGAAACTCCGTCTCGAGACCAGAAACTCCGTTCTGGCACTCCGCCGGGACGGGGAATTGGAGGAGATCATCGTCATCATCACCACCGACGCCTCTCCATCGACCAGCCATGTTTCCCCCATCCATGTGTGAGTAATTCCTCCGCTGTAGGCTGAAGGGGATGGTAGGGATTGGATGAGATTGGTCATGTAATAGCATAAGATTGTTAGGGCATAGTGCCTAGTATCCAGTAGATGGTACTTTTATGATATTGTTGCAACTTGTTATGCTTAATGCTTGTCACTAGGGCCCGAGTGCCATGATCTCAGATCTGAACATGTTATTGTTTCATGATGATATTCATTGTTTTATGATCTTACCTGCAAGTTGTATACACATATTGCTTGTCCGGAACCCGAGGCCCCAAAGTGACAGAAATTGGGACAACCGGAGGGGAAGGCGGTGATGTGAGGATCACATGTGTTCACGGAGTGTTAATGCTTTGCTCCGGTGCTCTATTAAAAGGAGTACCTTAATTTTCAGTAGATTCCCTAGAGGCCCGGCTGCCACCGGCTGGTAGGATAAAAGATATTGTGCAAGTTTTCCATTGCGAGCACGTACGACTAAATATGGAACACATGCCTATGGATTGTTTAGTACTTGGATACTGTTTTATTACTATCTGCAAATGCACTACCTTGATTGTTACATGATTACTCTCATCCATGCAACGCCCGTACATCCATCCCTGTGCCTATAGTATTTTAATCTTGCTGTTTACTATAATCACTACTGTTGTCTTTGTTACACTACTACTGATATTTCACTACTGCTACTGCTATAGAACTGTTGCTACTGATAAACTCTTGCGAGCAAGTCTGTTTCCAGGTGCAGCTGAATTGACAACTCCGTTGTTAAGGCTTACAAATATTCTTTGGCTCCCCTTGTGTCGAATCAATAAATTGAGTTTTACTTCCCGCGAAGACTGTTGCGATCCCCTTTATTTGAATAATACTTTATCCTTGATTACGTGGACAATGTAATGTGTAATAAATTTTGAGTATTTGAACTATTTTATATATTTTCTAATTTTTTGTGTTTTTTAGTAAATTTACAAGATAAACGTACTGTACGCTGCCGCGACCCAAAACTGTCGCGTTGGGCGCAGGGCGCGACCCAAACGGACGCGCGGACGCGGGGCTCCGTCCGCGCGGCCATCCAAACGGCCCAAAACGGACTACCCAGTGCATTCATTTGGGTCGCCCGGTTGGAGATGCCCTAACGAGACACCATTTAGGCAGAGGCTTCTGGCCTCGTGTCGCCGTGCTTCACGGCTGGCTTCCTCCGTGACAGTAACTCTCCTTTCTCCTGCATGGTCCTGAGTTCCTTCATCTCCTCTTGGAACTCTACAGCAGGACCGAGCGTCATCCTTTCGCGCTCCCGAACTGTGAAGTCCGCGAAGTAGCTTAACTTGGGAAGCAACAACTCCTGGGTAGACGGGGGCTGCGATTCGATCCACTCAACGGTTTCCTTGAACACCTGGAACCGCGCAGCCTTCTCCCCCTCGTCTTGGTATGTCTTGTTGTTCTTCTTCACCCAATCCTGGAACCTCGCCTGCATGTCCTCCTCCTTCTTGCGAGCTGCAGCTGACTGGCCTTTCCTGAAATACTGAACTGCCAACGCTCCGCCACCAACAGCCAACGCAGCCGCGGCCATAGCAGCAGCACCACGACCACGAGCGATGGGGAGATCCCTCGAGGAGTGGAGAGAGCGTGCAGGAGCCGTCCTTGGGGTCGCGCGTGGCGAGATTCATAGTTTTAAATAGCGGACTATAGGATATAGCCGCGACCTCCGAAAAAGGCTATAGCCACCTTTTAGCACGCGAATGCCTTTAGCCGCACTTTGCTCGAAAGGCTATAGCCGGGCTATAGCGGGGCTATAGCCGGCTATTTAAAACTATGCGAGAACCTCCTTGTGAGGAGGAATCCGATGGACCGCCCGATGGACATGATTGCCTCTTCTTCCTTTGCCTCCTCCTAGATTTCCTTTTCGCTTGTCTCCGCCGCCGCGGCCTCCGCCTCGCCTCGATTTCGATTCGATTCTAGGGTTTTGCTGCCGATGGGCACGGGAGACAATTTATCTGGAAGGAAGGACCTCAACTGCTCCTCGCTGTTTCTGTTTACTCCTTCTCCGGGGTGTTCTCTCTGAAGTACCGGACTTCCCCTCTTTTCTGCTTGGTGATTTCAATCCTTTTATTTCCCCAAGATTAGTTCCAGATTTCAATTAGGATGCACGACAGTTTCCATCCTTCTTCTGTTCACCGTATCTCTCATGCCACCAAGTACTGCCAAGGACGGAAGAAAATGAGCGATTTTTTTAATACTATTTTTTCTCATTAATTCTACAAATAATACTTGATTTTAACTTTTTTCAAAAATAATACACCGTCGGGTTAGGAAAACCCAATTAGTACTAATCGGGTTAGAGAAACCCGATTAGTACTAGTCGGGTAGAGGAACCCGACTGCCCCTAGGCTGCATGTGCCTGCATGCATGTGCTTGATGCTAATCGGATTAGTGTTTCCCGATTAGTACTAATCAGGTTGATTAGTACTAATCAGGGAACACTAACCCGACGGTGTATTATTTTTTTGAAAAAAGTTCAAATCAAGTGTATTTATAAAATTAACGGAAAAAATATTATTAAACTTGGAATATTTTTAATACCAAAATCTTTTTTTAATTGTTTGATTTGCAACTCTCTCACTTGGACTATTTTTAATACTACTTATATTTAATCTGTAGTCAAATTGTACACTTGGTCATCACATTTCGGTGGGTCACCCATCCTCACACTACTTCACTTTCAGCACGCTTAACTCTTTGGATTTTTCCTGCTGTGTTCCCGCGAAGGTGATTGTACCTTGTTGTAAATACTACCATATCAATCATATTAACTCTTATACCATTGTGTCACATTTCTGTATTTTTTGAAACCAAAAATAATCTGTAATCGCAATTGGACAAATAATATATGCATTATTATTAGAAAACTGTGAGGAATTTTAATATGAAATAATTAATTTTTTTATTCATTTGATAATATTATTATCAAATAATAATTGCATTATTCATATAATATGGCAACAATTTAATATCTTTAAATCTGTAAACCGCAATTAGACAAATAATATATGCATTATTATTAGAAAAATGTTAGGAATTTGAATATGAAATAATTATGTTTTTATTCATTATTATTATTATCAAATAATATATGCATTATTCATATAATATGGCCAAATATTTAATATCTTTAAACCGAAATTGGACAAATAATATATGAATTATTATTAGAAAAATATGAGGAATTTGAATATGAAATAATTATGTTTTATTAATTTATTATTATCAAATAATATATACATTATTCATATAATATGGCCAAATATTTAATATCTTTAAATCTGTAAACCGCAATTGGACAAATAATATATGAATTATTCTTAGAAAAATATGAGGAATTTGAATATGAAATAATTATGTTTTATTATTATTAATATTAAATAATAATTGCATTATTCATATAATATGGCCAAATGTATAATATCTTTAAATCTGTAAACCACAATTGGACAAATAATATATGCATTATTATTAGAAAAATGTGAGGAATTTGTATATGAAATAATTATGTTTTTATTCATTTATTGTTATTATCAAATTACAATTGCATTATTCATATAATATGGCCAAATATTTAATATCTTTAAATTTGTAAACCGCAATTGGACAAATAATATTTACATTATTATTAAAAAAATGTGAGGAATTTGAATATGAAATAATTATGTTTTTATTCATTTTATTATTATTATTATCAAATAATAATTGCATTATTCATATAATATGTCCAAATAATTATGAATTTCACTAAAAACACTAGCACAACGGTTAAGAACTCCTAATTTTGTTATCAAATATACAAGTCGATTTATAGAAAGACAGACAGTTCACCAGCCCAACAAATCTGGAATACCAAATTCTCGGTTGCACCAAGAGTTGAAGGACGGCGACGCGCTGATCACCCCCGCGAGGGTTGGTGAACTCGCAATCCAAGCCGACCCACTTGATTGGTGCGTCGTCGAGATAGTCCCTCTTGACGGCGCGGATCCACTTCTCCACCCTTGATGCACGGAGAGTGACCGTGATCTTGAAAGACATCCCTTCGGCCATGAGGTGGTATATTCGAGATCGAGGAGCCGGGTCGCGCGCGAGGTGCTCCATTGGGGCCGGAACGTCGACGGAGAGAGAGCTTTTTGGTAGAAAATGATGGAGATGTGAGAAGAATGTGTGTGGCAATGGTGTGGAGGAGATGAGGATATAAAGGTAAGGAAGATGAAAATGAACATGCCAGCCACCCACCGGGTGATCAATTCCAGGGCTGGCCACCGGCGCCGGCGACCCAGATTCTCGTGGCTGCGCGGCGCATGACACTCGATTTCAACGCTAGTAATGGCGACGCGACGATCGGCTTCCGCGGGAACGAACCGTTTGACTTTAAGTTCCGGCTCGTGTCACCAACTGGGACTAAAGGGTACCGCAGGCGCAGCGAGCTGCAAAGCTATTTAGTCCCGGTTTGGAATACAAACCGGAACAAATAGTTCCTAACGAACCGGAACCAATAGATTCAGTACGCTTGGACGGATTCGAGGCGACGTGGTCAAGCCTTTATTCCCGGCTCAGGACACGGCCGAGACTAAAAGGGCCTAACGAAAGGCCTATTTTTACTAGTGTCTAGATGGCCTGGTTTTGATAATCAGAATTCGGTTTGTACAGCTGACATAATCAAGGAGCATGGCCTGGGCATGTTTCCCTAGCGGCAGTGGACACCACCTTGTACACTGTGATGCTGTCCTGCTTTTCAGCTCCGCCGCGCAAATACAAACCGTGATCTGGCGCTTAGAGCTTCTTCACCGACGCATTCTAAATAGACACCAGCAGATATGTCGGCAGTCTCTTATTGGGGGTGTCCATACATGCTTCCCAATTTAGGAGACGTTGCACCATCGGCTACCCTGAAACAGCAACCCTTGAGAAATTTAAAGTTTCATAAAATTTGTACTTGCACAAAATTCGTCGGATTTCATTTGAATTTATATAAAGTTTACCAAATTTAAACTATAGGACGGTTAAAAAAAACCTACTCTAAAGACGGTCAACAAAGGCGTTGTAATCGAAGAAGCTATCGGCTTCATCGCCACCGCCGTCACCATCCGAGCCGAACTCAAAATCGTTATTGTCGTTCTCCAACAGGAACACTGAAGGTCGACCAGGTGCCCGCTGAATTCAAGGATGAGCCGGAGAGTACCGCTGGAGATCGAGGAGGCACGGGAAGGCTAGGGGCGCGTTTGGTTGCCTGTGAGCTCCTTGGCTCGCATTGGGCCAACAATTTTCGGTCCGTTTGCTTGCTTAGGCCAAGCCGCGTTCTTGCATCAACCGGTTCTCAAAGCAGCCCCGGGACAGGCCTGGAGGAACGCCCGGAATGGCAATTTTTCCGGGGCCAGGTCCGTTCTCAAGCCACTTTAGCTCGAGCGATGCAACGGCTGCATGAGTTGTTGTTTATGCTCACTCTCCCTTACACTACCCTTTGGAAGAACAGGAATGCTGAAGTTTTCTGAAACCCGCCAAGAAGTCGCACGCCAGCACAAATCGCCGCTGAAATTGTTGAGGAAATCAAGATGCTGAGGATGGTGTGGGGTGTAAGAGTAGAGCAGGAGTAGGAGATCAAGTCGTGAGAGAGTAGTTTTTCCAGTTTCTTTGGAGTGGTTGGAGCCTGTTGTTTTTCATTTGGCGCCTATTCTTGTATATATTTCCACCTTCTATAAATTCAGGTAATCAGTTCACGTGCTCTTGAAAAAAAAGATTGATACATCGGACTACAGTAAAGCACACCAAAATTCTCTGGTAAAACTTTATATTGATGCATGCATAAGAATTGGTATTATTCTTTCTATAACCTGCAACAAACTAACATACTGGGTCTCTAAAGAAACTGATATACTGGATAATGTGCGTGTAATGACCTAAAGGTGATATAGTTACTCACTTACGCCTGTGTAAAGTGTAGCAGTATCATCACTATAGGCCAGGTTGCAAACATCGCTACACCCTGAATACATACAGTGCAGCTACCTACGCTGTCATTGCTAATTACCTGGAAACTAGAGAGGACAACACAAATCACGAGGAAGACAACGTGAGCGCAAACGGTAGCAAGGCAAGTAACACCAGCCAAAATGCGATTACAATGAGATCATGACGAACCAGCTGGCTGATCTTTGACACCTGTAGTATCTCGGAGGTCACAAGAACAGCAAACAAGATGTGTGACCTTCAACAGCTGCAGCATGTAGGCAAGATCAGGCGACAGAGGATAGCAAACAAAGCCACGACAGCTGCCTTATTCCAAAAGAAAAGGACGGAAGATAGAGGTCTTACTAGCCAATAATTGACGCTGGTCAGCAAACATTTTTTTTCCAGAACATAATCTGAACATGGCACTTATAAAGGAGAGGAAGAGAGAATTTTAACAGTAGGATGATATGCATATCTAAGTGTAGCAACGTATTAACAATTTCTGGCAGTAATTTGATTTCAACATCATGTATCGCTATCTTTTAAACTCAAAACGAAACTCAAAATTTTGTGCAGAAATATCAACCAGCAGCCAAGCAATGCCTGGACACACCTCAACACAAAGTATCAAAATGACTAATAAGCAACAGAAACAGAGTGCAGACCAGTTTCTCCGGCCATTCTTTATTCATTCAGTCAAGCACAATGTCACACTAGCAAACTGTGTCGTGTATACTCTTGACATAGGGTTAAATACAAGTTCTCTATGAGATGTATTTGTTCTGAACAAAAGAGGCGTGAACATTTACATGTAGTATTTCACTGCCCAGTACATCTTCAACATTGAGGACAAACTGATAGGAGCAGCCAAAAGAACATTGTGCGTGCCATTCCCATCAGTATTCTGTTAAAAATGAAAGTGCAGCTAAGTTAAAATTCAGTGGAAGAACAGCGGTGTTCTTAATTTCATATAGCCAAATATAAGATGTGAGGTTGAACGGTTCAAGCACGTGGCATGACATGGTTGTTCAAGGAACAACGCAGAAACATTTTAGCAGAGATGCACAGAACCATGAATTGTCCAGACTGAAATGAACATGAAGTCACCAGCTTACTAGTGACGAGTCTACAAGTAACTAAGAATGGACAATTCATACTCACTCCGTCCCATGAAACATGTCTCAACTTTGTCTTAATTTGGGTGTATCTAGACACTAGACACATGTTTCATGGGACAGAGGAAGTAAATCTTTCTAATCAGAAGTCCTAAGTATCTTTGCTTTTTGTACCAGATCTCAAACAACACTGCGACAACACGACTGTAGATAACTACACTGACAATCTTTGGTAAATCCTAAAGCATTTGCACTATAGAACAGACACTGTCACACTATGTATCTGCCACTCCCTTCCTGAGTAGTATATTAAGTATTCAAATACGTATGTGTCTCACATTATAATCACAAGAACCCTCCATGGTCATACGAGATAAAAACCATCACAGAGATTTGTTCCAATAAGAAAACAGGGGAAACATGGTTAAACTGTCCGTACCTCACGAAGACAATCCAACCTTCTTCATGACATCCTTAGTTCTTTTCCGGAGCCTCATGAACACAAAGACTATGCAAGCCAGCACCCATGGTGGGAAGTTGAGGTTGCCCAACTTGGATTCCTTGAGCCACTCGGGCATCTTCGCCTCCTTCAGTAACACTGCAGCTACCACTACCATAGCGCAGAAGCTGATCATCACCTTCGTGATGGGCTTCACCAAAGGATCCTAATAAACCACCAAAGAAGCCAGCACGTCTTATAAAGACTTGCTAATACTAGCAAAGCAGCCTTCTCATCCAAATAATACTAATAACCAGGCAAATATCAGGATACAGAAAGTCAGAAACTGAGGAAAATTTGACTACCTTGGGTTCGCCGTCAAGGAAGATGGTGGACTCGGCGGCGTAGGGCAGGAGGGAGCGGCCGTTGCGGGGGTTGAATCGGATGGCGACGCCGCGTGCGCGGGAGGCGGGGTCGAAGGCGAAGACGGACTTGAGGCCGTGCTTCTCCAGGATGTCCCCCACCTCCAGCTGGTCCTGCGTATACCCGCCCAGGGGCGACCGGAACACGGCCACCGGGCCCCGACCCCGCCGGAAGAGCTGCACATCCACCCCCGGCGCCGCCGCAGCCGACTCGGATCCGGGCTTCCCGCTCTGGGCAGGGGCCGGGGACTCCTCTTGGATGGCGTCGTCGCTGGCTGCCGGCAGCGCCGCGTTCTTGTCAGCTTCCAGCTCCATTGGCTTGTTCGATCGGGGGGTTCAGGGGAAGACGAAAAAGGAATCCACCAAATCTGGTATTCCAACTATCTCCTGCGGTCGTGCCCCGTTAATAAAGCGAAATTGGGCTGCCAATTCGGTTACCAAAAAACAGAGATGCAGGCTCTATGCTAATATCTTTACAAGCCAGAAGCCAAACAATAAGGTCCAAATTAGGGATTAAGTATATTTTTTACGGGATTTGCTATTCTACGGGCGTCCTCTAGCTAGCTAAATCGGTGGATAAACTTTGGATGTTCGATCAAAATCACGTGGCTCTAGACAATCTTGGGCTATGTCATCGTTTTTAAAGCCCACCCACCTCAGATGCCGACTGAGCCTCATATGGAACCCACGTGTCACTCAGAGGCGACGCCAGCTGCTCCCGACCATTCTAGAAACCCCGCAATTTCTTCTATTATGTCTCTTTGTACTTCTCCTCGTTAGCGAGGGTGGAAGTGACTGGTCGATTTCGTGGCGATTTTGTCCATTTTTGTGCTGGATCTTGTTCGAGTGTAGATGATCTTCGACTTACACTTCTCCAGCCATCCCCTAATGTAGCAGTTGCGTTGATTCTAGTTGATTTTTGGCACGGGAATGACTGCTATTTTCAATGTTATGGAGGATTATCGACCGTGTGCAGCGATGTTTATGTTGGATTATCGAGTGTGTTGGGGAGTCCTTTTTGACGGTGATTTGTTGGGTTTTTTTCGAGCGCTTACTTAATGTTCGTCAATTGTAGTGTAACTAGTCGTGTATTATGAATGGAAACATCCTTCTTCCCCACTAGCGTTATTATTTTAGGGCTGTTCCTACATGTATATCTGCAACATTGTTTATTTTCATGTCGATGTGAAGGAGATTAGTGTTTTTCCTGATGTTCTACCCGTGCATGACCAATGTTGTACCCGTGCATGACCAATTATCAGAAGGGTGTCGTGGTAACAATGGAGCTAGATAGTTTCCTTGACATTAAGTGCAACTATCTTCGCAACTGCCTTATCAACTGGCTTTCTAGGTTATACGACAAGAACATCCCAGGATTAGAGACTACAAACTGACAGAAAACGGATATATGCATTGCATTCATGCATAAGAAATCGAGGAAAATTTCCCGTTTTTAATTAAAATGGTTAAAGTGATTGAAGTTTCACTTGAGTTGATGAAATTAGAGTATCATCAAGTTTGCGCGATAAACCTCAATATGACCTTTGCTATAAAAAATAGGAAATGTGATTTGATCTATTGGGTAGATCAAATATTGATAGAACTAAAATGCATTGTTTAAGGATCAAATACTAGATCTTTCAAAGATCGTATCATGGTATTCCTTACAACAACTTACAGATAAAATTAAGGTGCAAAACAAATAAGAAGAAATAGAATAACAAAATCTTTATCTATATAGTTTTCATATTTTTATCCAATATCTATTCTTACCATGACCCACATGCTATTTTCTTAAACCAAAGTTCTTGAACCCATGTCAAGGAAATCAAACAAGTCCTACTATCCAGTCTTGAACTATTCTATTCTTCTTTATCCAAATCTATCTTATCAAAACACATCACAAGGAAGAGAACTATACCCATTCAAGAGGTATTATCAACTATTGAGTTGGAGATTTAGGATATAATCTAGTTTACCTAGAAGTTGGAGAATTTAACTTAAACTTCAAATTGAGCAAAACAATTATCTTAACCTTAATTAATACACATGCAACCAGGAGACTACAACCATTCGTAGAAAAGAATTCCTATGAGAATTCTTACGGAATCCATTGGATATAGTTGATAAGTAAGTTCTGTTAGAGAAGAGGATGTTATAAGATAATAATGTAGTACAAGTTATACATTAGTTAACCATGGATCTTGACTAGCCAGCGGAACCTAAGGCTATATGATCTAAGATAATTTGTGAACATATTATAAACACTAACACTAGCCATGCTTATGCAAGAGAGAACAAGTTAAGTGTTATACCCTTGTTATTTGAGCAAGCACTTAACCTTCAAGGTGAGAGCCATACCTCATCAGTTATGCCTTTGGGTAGCTAAAGCCATGACGCTCTCATAACTAAGTTTTGATCCATAGATGTTCATATAATAGAAGTAGGAATAATGCCATTGGAGATAGATCCCATAGGGATATCACCTTTAGTGATGATATTCATAACTATATGGGTACACTTTAGTCAGCATATAGGTTTAGGAATAGGAGACAATGAAGGCGGAGTAGTAGAGAAATGATTTGATCATGTCAAGTACATGATTTTGCTTTGATGGATAAAGATGAATGAGTTATCTAGTTACTTTATCTACAAGCAACATTGATGTTAGGATAAGGTTGTTCAAATGACTTTGAGTAATGATTATTTGGTCATGGTTGAGATATCCTCTATAGGCCTATCTACTCTCACTTGTTGAGGATGAAAGTTGCTTATAAAATTAGGCTTTCTCTTCCTAGATGAATCCACGGGAGAAAGCAAGAATGGAACACAAAACAGCTTAGAACACATATCATCTTGACCACCTCTTGGAGGAATCGATATCTTCCTAGAGAGAGGGAGATAATCTTACCGAACTCTCTATCTTTGTCAGCCCATTTGGAAACCTATTCTGTAATGCCATTCCAACTTATGTACTTTTCACTATAACTGTTCTCCGGTTTTGCTAATATAGTACAAATAGTTTGCTACAATGTCTCCGGCGAAATCAGTTTTTGCTACAATTGATTTGTATTTTTGCTACAATAGTATAAAATATATGTTGCCACTAGGTCTCCCGCGAGAGACTCCTAGCAAAATCAGTTTTGCTACAATGGTTATGTGGTTTTGCTATATTAGTACAAAATTGTTGCTATGATGTCTCCGGCAAGAGTTCTCCGGCGAAATCTATTTTGCTATAGTAACATGATTTTTTTTAATGTAACGATGTCTCCAACGAGGTCAAATTTGAATACAATAGTATATTATTTTTGCTACAAGGATCTATATGTTTTGTGGATGAAACTTTTTTTTGGCTATAATCACGATTGATTTTGCTGCATTCCCGCTTTTATAGAAACAAAAGCAAGATCTTGGTGAAATTAGATTTGTTTCGAACTGAATCGCTTTTTGCTTCATTTGTGCTTTGGTGCATTTTATGAAAGCAAAAAGTGGGATTGGGGCCAAGGACGCCCTGCGCTCCATTAAGTACTCGAACTATCAGCGTCTACACTGGAATCACGTGCCTATACATCCTCATCCTCAAGACGAGGACGAGGCCTGGCCACCTGAACCGAGCATCCCTATTCGACGCGTATTGATCGGTCAATCAACAAACAAATACAGTTACCAAGCTCCAAAATTTCTCAAAAATGCAAACAAAGGGTTGTCATAGATCAAATAGTTCAATCAGGATTAAGTGGAACCACAGGACAAGCAATTGAGAACACATAGATATCAACTTCGGCAGATAGGATGATCGGTTAATGACTCAGTAAAACAGGAAAATGAGTACCAAAAACAGTAGTATCTTCACTGCAGAAACTGCCAGAGTACAACGACTCTAGTACACAGTAAGGAAAATAAGTATTTGCACGAGTGCACTGGTTCCCCAACCTAAACACATCCTAGAATTCAAAACCTGGAACATTGAAAACTGACCGACAATAGACAACAACTGAATAGAGAAGCATAAGGCAGCAGCTAGCTATCGCGAGTTTTATTAGCCTTTTAAGTGTGGTGAACTTCTTGACACATTACTGCCACGATGGTATCTCGACCATTTGGTTTTGAACTCCTTCAGCATAGGATGAGGCTGGCCCACGCCCATCAATCTCTAGATCTGAAACAAATGGGAGGAGCGGTCAGACGAAATATTATGACACTAAATAGCAGACAAAAAATCAGGTCAAGGCAAAATGTGCATACAGCTGCCTTCAAAGTGTTCTCGCGTAAGCAGAGCAAAAGCGAGCTGTTGCAGCTGTGGCGTCCTTCCATGGGCCAGCTGAGTCATTTGATTGGCTGATTGCTAATCAGAGTCTTCGTACAAACCCTCGTCATCGGAAGCCTCATCAAAAGACCGAATGTCTAGCTGATAGCGCAGCATACCACCAATGCCACCAAATCCTCTACAGAACTGAGATCCCTCCTGTGATTTGTTAGTGACAAACTCAAGCGAGCAACCAAACTTCTTGTACTCGTTAGCGAACCATTCCAACAAAGAGATTTTTTCCTGAACTTCCAACTCAGCATTAGTCTCAGCATCGCGGAAATTACTCTGGTCCGCTTCCTGCTCTTTGTTCAGATGTTTGACAATAATTTCCCCAGAGACACTGTGCTTCAGCGCATATCTGTTGATATCAAGATTCTCCCACACTATAAGAGTCTCAACAGCACCCATTTCAAGAGCCTTCAGAGTGTCATCAACACCAAAGACATATTTTCCAGTATCTTGACTGATCTCTTCAAAATACTTGCCAATTAACTTCTTCTCCTGTATGAACTTCACATTTGCTAGAATCTCAGCTGACAACTCAATAGCTTGGTTGAAACCATTCTCACCACCGTAAGAAACATCAACCACATTAAGTATCTTAACTTGAAGTCTCTGATCAAACATATCAGATTGGCTCAGCTCTGTCTTGAAATCAGCAGAACCAGCAAGAATTAGTCCAGAGACATTAGGCTGACTTGTAGCTGGATTGATGAAAAACTGAGTAGCAAGCTCAGCAGTTTTTCGGACATAGTTATGACGCTTTTCCATCCGAAGACGAGCAAAACGTAAAGCTGACTGCCCTCCTCTACCATGCTTCTTTGGGAGATCAACAGTGAATTTGTGAAGCACCTCACGGGTATTTCCACTCAGTGTGCCAAAAAGAGTGCCGTTACCATCCATAACAATGAAGCCAAACTTGTCATCAGATTCCAAGAGCTCATTTAAAGCCTCAGTGTGGAATTTGTTATCACAAAGGTACAGCGACACATTTATAGGCTTGAATGGCTCAAAGTCAATGGTAACTTTCTTTTCCTTTCCATCATCAGTAACAATGGTTCCAGTGTAGAGAACCAAACCATTGGGAGGAACTCTGTTATAGAGCTTCAGCCTCTGCTGAGCTGAGGTGATGGCACCCAAAACAGATTGGCGATTCACTCTACTCTTAATATTTGAAGCAGTACCATACTCATCGCCTAACATCTTTGCCACTCGAGCAACCTGATCACGTGGAGGCATAATAAGAGAGATCATGCTTGTGCCATTGCCTCTAGCTGATTCCAGTGCCTTTATTAGCTTCTTAATCTTCCAGATTTCAATGTTTCTATCAGTTTCCTGGCTCTCAGACATCTTGTTAGATCCTGGAGGAGACTAGTTCACCTGTAAACAGTCAAACACGCACACCAACAGAATATGAGGGGCTTGAAATTAAAAAAAGAAATCAGCTGCACACCCCATAGAAACGATTGTAAATGAATCAAATGAAATAGGAGAACTCGATCAAAATATTGACTGCAGATACTGCATAGACTTAATTGTTAGACCAAAGTTGCATTAATGATACCCAAACTGGGCGAGCAATTACGGTCCAAAAAGAGAAAAAGAAATGATAGCCACAATCACTAACTACTAAAACATTGATTTGATTGTGGAAGTGAATTTACAGAAAACAGCATACTTTTAAACACAGTACCGACTGTGAACTATGACAGTCTAGTAATAATAAAGCATTCTATGTTAATATGCATGTAGTTCCGTTCTCAGATATTTGAAAAGAATTTTGCAGCACAGATAGAACAATTAAGCATACAAGGAAAGGTTATTGGCTTGTTCATATTGGAAGTTCTTTTTCATTTGGGAAAAGAAAGTTCAAGCAGATAGATAGTCCCACAATAACTGAAGAACATACAGAACCACACTCAGTAAGTATCTTAAAAGTTCTCCAGTGAAAAAATGATACCAAGTATACAGTCATCAAGCTAATGCAGAGCAAATATATTAAAATTGGCTACACATATCACAAGTCAAAAAATCTAAAAGGAAGCAAATCATGTGCCAGCCAACATAGTGAAAGTGTGAAACACAAATTTATGCTCATATTTTATAAGGACACTCAAACTCCATTGATCTAGTTAATACTTGATATAGATATGACATATTAATTGAGCAGTACTATAAAATATGAGCATAAAGTATTCTACTTCGAGCTTGCCTAAGATCCCCTCTATCTTAATGTATAGAGATCAAGTATTAACTAGGTCAATGGAGTTGGAGTGTCCTTAAGTCTGTCTATGACATCAATTGAGCAGTACTATAAAATATGAGCATAAAGTCGTGTTTCACTATGTTGGCTGGCACATGATTTGCTTCCTTTTAGAATGTGGCAGAGAATAGTAAGAGATCTATAAGCTAGTGCTAGCACAACTGGAAGCTAGTGCACTACGAATTATTATGAAGAAAATAATTCTTCAGAGATGTAAACCTCGAAATTTCCACAAAAGAAACTAACAGGGGACGATCATGCCATACACATGGAATTATTAATACAGAAATGGATTAATAACTGCAGCACACTAGTTGTGATGATGCAATGTAGCTGCAGCACATTCTTCAGAGATGTCCAAAGAAAATAATTCTTCAGAGATGTCATGTGAATCGTGCTTGCATAAGTGAATTTTTCTGTGTTGTTCCGGTCGAACCAATCAATTATATGCTATTAGATGCACTGCATGCATCCACTGCACCTAGTAGTGCTAGCTTTGGGTCAACAAAAAATATAGTCTGTATATACGAGTAGCTTCTAGTACTGCGGCGGCTTAGAGAATTAAATCTTTGCTTGACTCAAACCAGCCGATAAGCTCTGCTGGTACTACCGGTAAAGACAAAACTCAAAACGTCCAAGCAGAAATGCACAAAACAAGCAAATGAAGAACTGTTTGCATAATTAGTTCGGCTCTACAACAGCTAAACTTAATCAACTATGACTACAAATTTAATCCAATAGAACAATTTGACATTCCTTGCAATAGTAGACTTCTTTCCAGATACCTATAGAAAAATCAGTGCACTACATTGGAGCGTACCTGCAACTCGAGGTTTTCCTCCTTTCAGATCGTCGAGCTGACTTCCGGGACAATTAATCCAGCGACACTTCCGGGACAATTAATCCAGCAAGGTGATGGTATCAACTGCACCACAAGGACACGACAAAAAAAAAATCAGTCCTTGCACAATGGTCATATCTACAAGGGCAACAACCAGACAATAAGCTAGAAAAAAATATTACACGCACGGTTCAGTTGCACACCAACAGCAAAGCAAAACAACATGGTACGCGCATGGAGTGATTCATTATTTCAAATACATAACTCAGGATAATACGACACTAGCTCCAAGTCTGGCTTCTTCTAGGTCCTAATGCTGCTACTACCCCATGTCACCGCAAGTCAAATCTAGTACACATATAAAATAAGTAGATCCTCAGGAAACCGTTCAAATTTGTAAAGAACCACTCACTAGCACTGCCAGCCTGATTGCTAGCTGTCCATGTACACAAATCTTAATCCAAAACACGAACAGGGAATAAAAAAAAAAGATGAAGATAAGATGAACATGCTACATGACAGTCCTAGCTCAAACATTGTTAGAGCTTATAATAAGGCTACAACCGTGTACCTACGTACTTTGTTTTGAACAGGAAAAAAATCAATCATATTTATTTGCAACTTGCAGCAGGTGTTACACATGAAACAATCAAGAATTATCAGCAGCCTAAATACAACGGCAGATCAAGCAGGCACGAACAGCTAATAGCCTAATGCCAGCATGACCAGCTAATAGCCTAATAAATCAGCTCACGTTCTCGATCTCGATCTGGAGCAACAAGGTTGAGCTGTAGCGAACTTTCGGATCTGGTTCAACGAGCTCTTCAGTGCGGGAAAAGGAATGAAAGGGGGGAAGGAATAACGTGGAAGAGGTGAAGGGGATAACCTGGGTCGCCTGACCACCGTCGCCGGAGGGGAGAAGAGCCTCGAGGTGGCGTATTGGAGCTCGACGGAAGGAGGATGGAGGCGGAGTTGAGTTCTGGCGAAGGAGGACGCGGGCGGAGGAGACCTCGGACGAAGGAGGAGGGCTTGGGACGGAGGCGGAGTGGTTGCTCCGGTCGCCGGAGGAAGGATATCGGAAGCGTCGGACCGAGCGGCGCCGCCTCTCTATCACGAGACAGAGCGAGGGTTTCGTTCCGTGGTAGCTGTTTTTTTTTTGCTTTGTTGAGGATGAGGATGCTTTGGGAGGTGCTATGCACCGAGCTGATCGGTAGCAGTGAACGCACCGCGCGCGCACACACACCCCCCGGGCGTACATGGGCTCGGCCCATTAAGTTAATCGTCCGCACATCCCAGGCGGGAGTACTGGGCCGGGCCGGTTCAGTAACTTTTCTCTCCTTTTCTTCTGCTATTTCATTTATGTTTTGCTGAATATGAATAAATTTTGAATCTAAACTTTCTAAAAATTGAATAAATTTAAAATTTGAATATTTTTCGAATTTGAATATTTTTGCATTTGAAATATTTTGAATATATTTCAAATTTAAACGGTTTTCAAATTTGAACATTTTTGAATTTAAGCATTTTGTTTATATTTTCGAATTTGATTTTTTTAACAGATTTCAAATTTGAACGGTTTTCAGATTTGAATGGTTTTCAGATTTGAACGTTTTTGAATTTAAACATTTTCTCAATTTGAACAATTTTTTAAAATTAAAATTTTCAAATCTGAAAATATAAACAAAACAGAAAACAGAAATAGAAAATAAAAACAAAAAAAGGAACCAGAAAAGAAAAAAGAAAAGGAAAATCAAACTACTACAGGCTAAACACACACAAATGGGCCTGGCCCAAACCCGACCAGGAGATGTGCGGTGGCCGGTAGCCACCGACCTGGTCGGTGTATAGGTTTTGCCCAGTGCTTCACGTGCCTGGCACACAAAGGCCCGTTGACAGACGGGCATGCAACGTGGCTCGCCTTCAAGCCCGAGCATGGTACAAGAGGTAGCCGTCGTGTCAATTTTGGCACGCTACTATTAACTTACAAATCGCGCGCACATTTTCGGTCCACTGCTATTTTTTTTGCAATTTTTAGAAAAAGCTAGGACAATGTCTAGTTGTCCATGTGATTTTACACAGAACACCCTAAAAACCAAAAGAAAGCAATCGAATCCTTGTTGCCTCCTCGTGGAGTTCACGAGATCTAGGAGAGGAGAGGAGATGGAGAAGGGCGTCGGAGGTGCGCATCGGAGCATAGCGTTGGAGGTGGTCGGTGTTGCCGGAGAGGAGGTGGTCAACATCGTCGATGAGGCGGTGGTCACCATCGTCGGGGAGGAGGTGGTCGCCGTTGCCGGAGAGGAGGTGGTTGTAGTCGTCAGGGAGCAGGTGGTCATCCTCACCGAAGAAGACGTTGGAAAAGTGAAAGAGGAGGAGGAGGGGAAAGAATGTGGAGAAGGTGAAGAGGAGGAGGAGGCGGCGGCGGAGGGGAGAAGGTGGAGAAGTGGAAGAGGATGAGAAAAAGGGGTGGAGAAGTGGAAGAAGAGGAGGGGATAAGGTGGAGAAGTGAAAGAGGACGAGGGGAGAGGGTGGAGAAGTGGAAAAGTGATTCTTTTTGAAATTTTTCAGATTTGAATTTTTTTCATCGAAATCTTAAACCTCAAAACGTACTGTTTTCCTATTCGATTTTTTGGATTGTAGAAAATCGGTAGACAGTCGTAGGTGGTTGAAATCAAATATAAATTTTTTTGTAGATACATTTCATATAAAAAACTTTTCATCATGCAAAATCTAAAGCCATTTTACCGAAACATGGCACCATTTTGCAAAATAGTTCAATTCATGTTTGTTAATTTTCTTTAAAGTAGACATAACACATGCCCATCTCGAATGATTTTATTTTTTAATTTTCTAACTTTTTTTCAAAACTGATAAAGACGATATCAATCTGGGGCAGGGTGGGTGCAAATCCTAGAAATTAGCAGTAGCATGCCAAAACAGGGCGGCACGCTACTATTAAGGGTTTGGGTGCCTAAATGGAGCACGCTACTAACAAGCTGATTAGCAATAGCATGTCAAAATAGGTACGCTGCCATAGTTCTTTTATTACTCCATCCGTCCAGGATAACTAGGCCTCCTACGAAAATCATCGCAACCAAGGCAGCAGCTTATTGGCGTTGTTTCCTGGAGCCTAAAACTGCCGATTCCACCAGTCAGCTGCAGTTTCGATAATTTGGCAATAAAAACCCATAATTTCGGCCATGCAAAACGTCGCATCGATGGAGCAAAAAACCCGAAAGAGATCCGCGCGAGTTTTAGTCCATGCATGCACAAGCTGTTCACACAGAGAGATTGAAGCAAGCTGTTCACACGGAAAGAAACGGCTCGGGAGAGAGAGAGGAAACGGTGGTGGAGGGGATTAGCCATAATTAGGTCCAGTGATTTAGGAGCAATTAATTCTAACAGGCCTTGTGGAGGTGGAGTTTCTGGACAAATAGATTTCCACTAGAGGCCTAGTTATCCTGGACGGAGGGAGTATCAACCATCTCTACAACTTAGAAATCGACTTCCCGCCATCGGAGGAGGGGCTGTACCTGATCCAAGCTATCAAGGGGTGCAGCGGCGGCAGCGTACCACCGGCAGCATCGGGCTCATCTCGATATCGGGATCCAGAGGACTTGGTTGTTCCCGCAAAAAAAAAAACCATTTCATAAAAGAACACTACTTGAAACATCTCACGCATTCACGGGCTCAACTAACCATTTAACACGACGTCACAATTTGACTCTTCAGTGGCTAAGCTACCCTCTTGTAGCTTCACACCTCTATACACAGAACAATTGTGTAATTAAAGCATATACGTACCAAGAGAATTGAAATGTACGAAGTAACCATAACTGCCCGGAGTTTAATATCAAACCACTGGCAGCACAAGATTTATTTACCCTGGAAAAGGGCTCAAGAACTGCCATAAACATATATCTGCTCGTCAACCACTGCACATGATCAGCAACCAGCATAGCACGAAATAAAGGATGGGGGCATAACCAGAACAAAATTCCCTTCCCCATCTCACCTTCGACACATCTCAGTCTCACAGATGAAGTTTAGCACCTGAAAATCAATCTTCATGAAGCACAAATAACATCCCCGGCGACTAAGATTAAAAAAGTGTATGTCAACCATGTCATTTACAGAAAAATAAGAAATTTCTTCATCAAACTTTAGGACTGCGATTTCGGAATTGAATGAAATCATATGAAGAAATGATGAGAATGCAGAGTTTGCATTATTTGAAGATCTGCTTAATGGACAAAAGTCACTGTTATTAGATTCTGATCGCTATCCAAAATAGATGACATAATTACACCCTGTTGACAGAAAAAATACCTACCTGCATGATCAAAGTATTTCGATGCAACTCAAGGTTGCACTCCATATATCATGATCATCAAATATATACACAAATAATAACGTTGCAGGTTTATGGAATTCCAATGATAGTTCTTGATTGAGAGTCATGAGGATATATTACTGAACAGCTCCACTGTTTACTCTACCACCTAGAGTCATTTATCAAACACACTGAATATGTGAGGACATGTCTAAAAAAGGATCGGTTCAAAACTACACTGGATCGACTTGTACACATACCTGTAACCTGAATCGAGAGATCGTTTTGGAAAGAATTTTTCAGGCCATTGTTAACTTTGATGCCCCTTTGGGAGATAGGAATTGACATCCGAGTCCTTGCTTGTCAAGATCGAGCATCTGCAGGAGCAAGAAAACTGCAATTGCCTTCATGCTGCGGACGGCAGTGCTGCATAGCTTGCTAGCCCGCTGGTAGATCAGGGAGGATGCTGGCGGACGGAGGGATTCGAAGCAGGAGTCGAAGGCGATGACCTAGGGATGCGGCCAGCAGGCACGGGAACCAGCCTTAAGCTAATTGAATCAAAACCAAAGCACAAAACACAATCTACATTCTACTTCTGCTATGTGAGGATCAAGTCATGGGATCCATAGTGTTGTTCAACAAAACTGTGAAACTAGCAGGTCGGGATCTGAGTCGGCTCGGTCCAGCAGCAACCCCAGGCTGTCGACAACCTCGTAAATCTCGGCTGATTTCGGGTGATATGTGTCTTGCACCAAGAACTTGTGCACCTCACCGTCCAGCTTTATCCAACTGTAGGCGGACAGCTTCTGCACGTTCTTGCTCCTCATCAGGTCCCTTATCTCCCTCACATCACCCCAGAGACCGGCATCGGCGTAGATGTTGGACAGGAGGACGTAGATCGACGAGTTGTCGGGCTCCATTAACAGGAGCTTGCTCGCGGCGAGCTTGGCGAGCTTAACGTCAGCATGGACTCTGCAGGCACTGAGCAGAGTGGTCCATATCACTGCATTTGGTTCGACCTCCATGTCACAGACGAACTTGTACGCCTCCCACAGTCTTCCTGATTTACAGTGGAGGTCCACTATGCATGCGCAATGCTCCACTTGAGGGGAAACACGGTGTTTCCTTTTCATCTCTTCGAAGAATGACATGCCTTGGTCTATCAAGCCAGCATGTGTGCACGCTGCCAGCAGCGCCACAAAGGTGATCTCGTTAGGCTGGACCCCGTCCTCCTCCATCTTTTCATACAAGCCGATCGCGTCTTCTGCAAATCCGTTCATTGCTAGGCCTCTGATCATGGAGTTCCAAGTGATGACCCCCTTTTGCTCCATCCGGTCGAAGACACCTCGGGCTCGGCCGACATGCCCACACCTGGTATACATGTCGATTAGTGCGGATCCTAGGTAACTTGTAAGTGGCAGTCTTTGGCTCTCGGCGTAGTCCCCAATCTGCTCTACTAGTTCATCAGAACCCAACTGAGCACACGCAGACAGCACGCCAACAAGTGTCACTTCATTTGGCCTGCAATCGGTTGCCTTCATCCTCTCAAACAGCTCTAGAGACTCATGTGGCCTGCCATTCTGCGCATAACCGGCAATCATAGTGCTCCATGCCACGACATCTCTCCGCGACATACGGTCAAACTCCTGACGCGCCTCGTCAATAGCCCGACACTTCACATACATCTCCATCAAAGCAGTGTGCACTATCACGTTCTGCAAGTCCTCCTCCCCGACCAGAGCCCGTACCCGCTTTCCAGTATCAAGATCACCGGACTTGGCACAGATCGAGAACACCGTCGTGATGGTGATAGCATTTGGCCTCGCGCCCTCGCCCAGCATCCGATCAAACAGCGTCAACGCTTCCTGGAACTCTCCGCGGTGAGAGTAGCACGCGATTATTGAATTCCACGAAGCGGACGTCCTCCTGGACATGCCATCAAACAGCTCCCTGGCCTTAGCCACATCGCCGGCCTTTGAGTATCCGGTGATCAAACAGTTCATCGGTATCGGATCCTTCACCGGCATCTCCTCGAAGACCCTCACGGCAGACCCCATGTCCCCGATCTTGGCGTAGAAATCCACCAGGGCCGTGTGCACAAAGACATCGCCAAGAAGGCCGCGGACAAGCGCGTGGCAGTGCACCTGCCTGCCCTGGCAGGACGCAGCCGAGAGCGCGCACGACTTGACGACGAGCGGGACGCAGCCGGCTGGGACGTTGGCGCCCTTACGGTGCATCGAAGAGAGGGCCTGGAGGAGCTCCTGGTGCGAGGAGAGCCTGGAGAGCGCCGAGAGGAGCATGCCGCAGAGCGCCGGGGTCGGGCGCGGCACCGCGTCGAACAGGTGGCGTGCGGCGCGGGAGGTGCTGGCGTCGGAGAGGAGGGCGTGGAGCGGTCGGGTCTTGAGGAGGCAGGCCTCCATTGCTGGCAGTGGGCGGCGCTCGGCGGGAGAGTTGGGGCCGCGGCGGCGGCGGGAGCGTTTAGCGTGGGTGTTTGTTGCCTCGATAGGGTGCGGCGGCGGCGGCAAGGCATGTCGCGCTGCGGAAAGGTGCGCCTCGGCTCACTTGTTCAGTTATTACAGTATATGGCAGTGCAGACATTGTCGCGGCGACCTCCGTCCGTCGTGCGCGATGCGGGACGGCGGCAATGCTTTGGGTTTGGGAAAGCATCGGCGAGGGCGCCGCCGGCCGTGCTTGCTCGCTGGGGACGGCTCCGCTAGACTGCTACTAGTTTTTTTTTTTATACTAGACTGCTACTAGTTGCTATGGCCAAGTAAATCACACCTCAGAGATCAGGTAGATATGTGCACAGTAGCAACTAAAAATTGAGAACACATTTGCCACGCCAGACACAAAAGGGAAAGCGTATATCTGAAAATAAATCAGTCATCCGTCTTAAAATAAATCAGTCATGTTCTCTAGATCTTTTGAATTACCATCAAATCATGGTCATCCACTCATCCACCTTGATCCATATAAAACGTCTCAGACTCGAAATTGTAGGAACGTTGTGTTCAAATTGCACACTTTAGTGATGCAACTGAAGCTAGGAAATGTGCAATTTTAAGTGACCAAAGGCTAACGTACAATGGCAATGTTTAGAGATGTGCTTAGAAAAATTAATCAGTTTCTAAACACCGATGGTAATTCATAGAGAAAATTTGCTGGAGGCATTTGCCAAAACACACCACTTAAATATACGTTTTTGTTGAGTACCATTACAATTTTATGGTATATTTGCCAAAACACATCGCGGTGCCTGGAACGGAAAGATTGTGATTTTGCTTGTCATGAAATGATCGGATTTGAAGCCTTTTTTTCCCCTCTAACTCAAACTAGCGGAGCCTCAAGTTCAATTTTTGAAGCAGCTCACATCTGCTTGGGAACTTCCTATTCGGGGAGAAGTTCTTGCTCGTTGGTGATCCATGCCATGTTGGGCTCCATGGCGTTGTGGTTCAGGGTGAGGCGCCGGTGGCTCCGGCCTAACCGCCTAAGCACCGTTGCAGGGGACTTGGCATGCTCAGGCAACCATCACCACTCGCTGTGTGTGCGCGCGCTTGCCGGTCGATGCGGGCCAGGAAGAGAGAGATGAGGGAGGCAGACCTCGCAACTGAGGGAGAGCTGCCAGGGAGGCAAGCTTGTCAGGGACAACGAGGTAAGAGACTCCGTAAAAACGCGAACTGAAAACTTGAAGTTCAGTTCACCGAACGCGTGTTTACTGGTCTATTCTTTTTTTCAGTTTTAGTTTACGGATTCTGTTCTGCGCCAGCGGCTTCCGAACCCGTAAAGGTAGGATTTTTTATAGAATTCGTATGCAACACATACAACAATCGATCATAATTAATCAAATAATCATACAACAGTTTTGGGAAAATTGAACAAATGAAAAATGTCTCGACCAAATTACAACAATTTTCGGAAAATTGGACAAATGAAAAATATCTCAACAATGATACATGTGACAAACAAATGAATGAAATGGTAGGATCAAAGGCAACGGCCATGTAGCTTCCAATGGTGCATCTTCAGATCATAAACGAGATGGGTATGGATACTGGCATTCTCAATATGCCTATGAGTTTCAAGGAAAACTTCAATACGATCCGGATTGCGTTGGGTTCCACCCGGGTGCCAACATTGTCATAGAAGCAGGGCAAGCTCAACTCTCATTCATCCTCGATGATCATGTTGTGAACAGTCACACAACATATCATGATGTTGACAGGGGTTTTTTTGTCCCAAAATCGGGCTGGGCCACGAAAAATGGCAAACCTTGCCTGCAAAACACCAAAAGCCCTCTCAATGTTCTTGCGAGCTGCTTCTTGAGTTTTGATAAATTCAGCTTCTATTCTATCTTGGGATCCTTGACAGACTTAACAAAAGTTGCCCAATCCAGATAGATGTCATCGGCTAGGTAATATCCCATGTGTGTTCATTGTTCATGATCTTGTAGTGCAAGTGGGTGCTTCCCCATTTGCTAATTTGGCAAATAAAGGGGACCTTTGCAGCACGTTGATGTCATTGAGTATCCCCGGCAAACCAAAAAAACAATACCAAATCCACAAATCTTATGATGCAACAGCCTCAAGTACAATGGTTGCATCTTTGCTCTTCCCACGGTACTGTCCATGCCATGCCTTTGGATAATTCTTCCATGTCCAATGGAAATTATATATTCTGTCAAAGAAAGTCCCTCGCGTCGTACAATCAAGACTACCGAGCATGCCCGACCAACCTCTTTTCTCATTTATCTCCATCAATCGTTTTGTGTCATCCTCATTGGGAGCTCGAAGATAGGTTGGCCCAAACAACTTGATAACCAGGCGAGCAAACCTGCGCACCGATTCCGATGTAGTATCTTCGCCAATTCAAAGATACTCGTCGGTGTAATCCGCAGGGATGCCATACGCAATGACCCTCATGGCAGCAGCGATTTTTTGGAACGCGCTGAAACCCATCACCCGGCGGCATTCCTATGTTGCTTGAAGTAATTCGAATTGGCTTCCCAGGCCTTGACGATTCAGACGAACAAGCTACGCCGCATGCGATACCTCCTACGGAATAGATGGGGAGGATAGGTAGGTACCTCGGCGAAGTAGTCCTCCATCAGCTGCTCGTGGCCGAGGAGGCGATTCCGGCCAATCACGGACCCGCGCCTCCGATTCAGCAGCTTCGCGCGGTCCTCCAGCTCCTTGATGGAGAGGAGGAGTATTGTCGCCTCCATCTCGTCGTCCTGGAGCAACTCGTCGAGGTCGGAATCGTCCGAGCTCGACGAATCCGACAGATCGACATCGACGAACTCGTCGCCCGAGCTTATCCTCGATTCGGACGAAGCGGTGGCTGCGGCTGCGGGAGCGGCACCCGGATTTGGGCGAGGAACAGCGGGCGGGGTGCGGGGCGACCTGCGCTAGCTCCGGGATGTGGGCCTCGGGCGAATCGAGCGGTGTGGCGGCGGCGGAGTGTGGTGGCGGCGCGGGGAGGGAGAGAGCGAGCAATTGCGTCAGCTGAAATTTCCGCGCCCTAGATAAGGATCGAGCGTTCGGTTCGCTCGAGCGACCCCTAAGGGCGAATTGGGTTTTCGGTCTCGGCCCGAAAAAAGTTTTTCGATTTTGGCCCTTTTACGATAACTGATAGGCATCATTTTTCAGCCCGAACCCTTAATGGCGATTATTTTTCGGTTTTGATCCGTTTACGGCTCTGCTAGAGATGCTCTAAAGGGCATACGAGGAAGGCATGCTTGCCAGGGACGAGGGATGATGCTGCTAGGTTCGCTTTCTGTTTTAGGCGATAAGTGTGTTTCGGCAAATATGTCACGAAATTATAATGGCACTCGGCAAATATGTATTTAAGCATTTAAGCGGTGTGTTTTAGCAAAGATCAAAAAATAACGATGTCTTCCAGCAAATTTTTCCTAATTCATACAGTACTAGTCAGATGTCTAACTAAGCACCTATCCTATGCGAACCAACCAGTTATGCTCAAAAAAAGGTTGGTTTATTTTTATAAACACCCCACCAAGGGGGTTAGCAACATTTGAAATAATGTGCGGTGAAAAAAGAGATGAGAACAGCTATATGCAGACTTGTAGTATTCATGACATCACACATCAGAATAATGCAAGTAGTTCTGCTGTGTCGTTATCACAACACAAATGAGCCAAATAACTGTAGCTATACATTTTGCATGGTACATGGTACAAGGGAACCATATGAAAATAGACAGAAATAGCACCGGACAGATCACAACAAGCTAGTTCAACACAGGGATAAAATCATAAAAACAGATCTTTACAACGTAGACAGAACGACAAGGACAGAGAGAGTTAGACAGCAGCAGACTTCATCCACAACATTGCACTCTTCAGATGGAGAAAAGCTTCAGACGGAAGTTTGAAAGCCTCTTCACCGTCTCCATTCTGTTTTGACTCCTCTATCTGCAGATAGCAGAACGAAACAAGCAAAATATCAGAAATGAAAAACAAAACCCAATGCTTAGGTTCCAGAATTCTACAATTTATGGAGCTTGACATTTCTTGCAAACATGTAATTCTAGCCTGTAAGCTCTAAAATCTAATCCTAATCAGATACACGCAGCTACATTCCAACATCAGCAACCATATATCTGCAGATAGCTAAATGCATTGCATGTCCATTGGCATCTCTCTATGATGACACATACTCTGTTACTTTACAGTACATCATTCGTGTCAGGAGGTTGGTGGCGTTGGCTACAAAGGGATATATGTACTAGTTGAGGTACCGTTTTATAATTGGCTATGTAATGTTTGATTTCGCTCTTGATTATGTAGCTTGTCGTTATCTTTGTTGACAGATTGTACAAATATTGTAATGATAATGCAATAATTTGGCTTATGTGCACTTTCGGATGCAGAGGGCGAGATAGTTTTTGGCTACCTTATCTGGGAAAAATATCTGTCAGTTGTCAGAGCATTGCTAACACCATTTTGAACTGATCTTTGTGATGCAACAATTGCAAGCTCAGCCTAGTGTTCGCTTTTTCATGAAAATTCAAGGTGAACAAAACTTACTGTTTGGAGCAGAAGGAAGAGACTGGCGGCGGGTGAAGCCATTCTTGTCAACTGGTAGATCAAAATCTAATCTGGGCGGTCCTCGCAATTTTGCCTTTAAGGATTCTGTTGGAGCCATATAGCTTGGCTTCCTTGGTGGAACTGGAGTGTTCTTGGTTCCACTCTCCGGATATTCAGAATTAGAGAATGAAGACCTCCTCTTAGTTCTAACTTGTCCATTAGACAGAGGTTCTTCCTTGTACCTAGTTTCTTCTTTCTTCTGTATGGTATCATCTCCATTATTAAGGTTCTGCAAGTCCATGACTTCATCTTCTTGAGCGAGGATACTAGGTTCATCAGATTTTTCCTCAGTTAAGAATGGTGTCTCCATATTTGAATTTTCCAAAAGATTGCCACTGTGAGGATCGTGAGTTTCAGGAGGAAACGAAGCCTCACATGCACTATGTAGTGCTTTCTCGCATTGATTGTCGTGATGGCCAGATATACCGTTCACCACAGTGGATATCTTTGAGGAGTCAGCCATGGAATCAGATATCTTTGGCTCGTCAGTTATGGAATTTGGTACCTTCGAGGCATCAGCCTTTGAATTAGATATCTTAGAGGCCTCAACCATGGAGTTAGTTGCTTTTTTAAGGTTCCGTTTAACCTTCTCAAGTTCAGATAACTGGCTATCTGGTACTGAATCAGCAGGCGATCCAGAAAATTTCCTTGGATTTCTTTTTGATTTTTCAGGTTCAACAGTATTTGTTTGAGTCTCAACTGTAGCAGCAGAAAACTTCCGAACATTACGCTTTAACTTTGCTGATTTAGTTTCCATGGCATAACTGGCCTTCCTTACTTGTGGTTTCCCATCAGCGACTATTTTTGGTTTGGAGACAGGTCTCCAGATGCAGCCTATTGTCCATCTCTCCAACCAGCTGTAGGCTGAATTGGGGTCCGTTTCGTCATATTGAAAGTGAAGAGCTTGTACCAAAGTTGACGAAGACAAAAGCTATAAATATGCAAATATGAGTTAGAACAAGTACAACTCTGGAACACAATTAGAAAGTAAACTTGATGTGATGACATGCATTTCTTTGATAAGAATGGGCAGCATCGATACTTTTTTCCTCACAATAAATAATTTATTCTCAAAACAAATTGCATACCTTTCGGACATATGCATTTGAAGCTAGCTTCTCCTTCCATGCATCCGACGACTTGTCACCCTGATAGATGCAAGCAACAGCTGTTTCAGATTCTTCTGACATACTAGCTATCAAACAGTGAAAATTGCATTACAGCGTTAAGTTTTAAAGCTTTGAGAAATAACCTTCCAATGAAAAGAAAAGAGGAAGCATTAAAAATAAAATACAGTTGCATGCTCAACATATACAATTTGTACTGTAGTTCTGCAGAATAAATCGGCGACTTTTTCAATGGAATGGGCAGCGTTTTCATTCTGAACTTCTGATAGAAAATGCGTGTCAAACGAGCAACTTTTAAATGTTGTGCTGTAAAAGTGGTACTTCCTTGTATCATTAACCGCTCGGGCATCGACCCAGGAAGAATTTATTCTAGGATTTTTGATAATCTATGATTAATCTCCTTTCAAAATACTCCCTACCCCCAGGGGAAGTCGAATCCCCGCTGCCTCCTTGAAAGAGAGATGTCCTGAACCACTAGACGATAGGGGCATCACTAGAAAAAATTCATTATTGGCCCACCATTGATTAGAAGATTTAGCTTGTATGAATCGCTATTGGTTTGATACGAATAATGGCAATCGTTTCAGTATGTTAAGGATACAGATGTATCCACAATTCATTTAGAGTTACTTAATAGCCTATTTCTTATACCATATCTCTATCCCGTGAAATTCTCGAGCCGAAAGATGGATGCATATGCTGTGTTTCATTTTGCTAAATGATATCAATTAAATGGTGTATCAATTCCATAAATTGGATATAGCAATAAATAAATCAGCAAAATTCTTTCTAATATTTTAGATAGAAGAAACATTTCTTCTATCTAAAATATTAGAAAGAATGTACTCTTCTATCCAAATCTAATTTGCATCGATAAAATAAATCCAAATTCCAGCAGTAGATGAATAATTGCAAATTTTTGTGTGTACGAGATTAGAATAACTTCAAAATAACTGACATAATTTTTTATTTTTCCTGATCAGAAAAATATATGAAAAAGAAAGGAGGTAGAAAAATTTAGCACGAAAGCCAGTTAGAAAATGGATTCCTATTTGAAGAGCGCCTAACCGCATGGATAAGCTCACATTAACCCGTCAATTTTGGATCCAATTCGGGATTTTTCTTGGGAAGTGTCGGGAAGAAATTGGAATGGAATAATATAGATTCATACAGAGGAAAAGGTTCTCTATTGATGCAAACGCTGTACCTAGAGGATAGAGGAAGAGGGAAAAATCGAAATGAAATAAATAAAGAATAAAGCAAAAAAAATAAGTCGAAGATAGAAGAGCCCAGATTCCAAATGAAGAAATGGAAACTCGAAAAGGATCCTTCTGATTCTCAAAGAATGAGGGGCAAGGGGATTGATACCGAGAAATATTTCCCACAGGGTTCATAACTACCCCTCTTACTACGGGTCGTTTACCTAGCCAACACTTAGATCCGGCTCTACCCAAACTTTTTTGGTTCACCCCAACATTACCCACTTGTCCGACTGTTGCTAAGCAGTTTTGGGATACTAAACGGACCTCCCCAGATGGTAATCTTAAAAATGCTAGAACAACAAATGTGGGATGGATTTAATGGTCACCATATCAACAGTGACAGTCAAAGCTATGCTATGCAAAATCACCCACGAAGAACGCTATAGCTTTATAGGTTACTAAGACAGCTAGTTAGTCTACAAGTAAGGAATACCCTAAGAAAACATTTGTCATTCATGAATTATTTATAGGATACAGAGTCTCTTGAGTTGCAATGGGACCACATGAAACAAAAGCATGTTCGGTCTCCCAAGCACCCAGGAAGAAAATCCTCTATTCTACAACGATCTACGAGGACAGGTCCATTAATCTAAGAATTAAAAACTAAGGATAAAAAATCAAACTGTCGTTACAATCAACGCCAATACAACAATACGCTGAACTTGCACGTAAAAGTGGCGCAATAATGAAGACCCTGACACAGAAAGGTGTACAGTTAACACTGTTTTCTTGCTATTGGTAGTATAATGCAGGTACAGAACATCTATTAAACACTAAGCTTGTATGCTGCTTCATATGCTGGGGACTAGTTGAAGGCCATATTTCTGCTTTGATGTTGAGCCGTGCATTACTTTGTGCAGCAAGTGCTTTATAAAAAAGTATAGCATGCCAGATATATTTTGCCACTTTGAAGGTTGCAGTCATTTATTCTCTATAACCAAATTATTAACTAAGTAAAAGCACAAGATGCAAAAAAGCAGGGAGAATGGAGAGGTACTCACCCCAAAGTTATGCTGTCCAAATTTGACAGATAATTGCATGGCAGCATTAGAAAGTCTAGTATTTCTTCCACGAATTAGAGCTTGAAACTTTACAATCAGCCATGTCGCGCGAAGGGTCGAAACAGCCTGCCTCCTTACAAGATGCCCTCGAATCAGTGCCTGAAGTCTTATGATACCTTTTAACGCGCGGAATGCCCTGCGTGCCTGCGCAACAGGTTCACAACCATTCTAACATTAGCACCATGCTACTGCAACTACATGTAAATGACAATGTTCGTAACACCCGGGTGATTACTACTTTTTCAGAAATCCAAGATTTAGATGCATTTCTTTTTGTAACGACAGTTAATGTAGGGACTCTGGAACACACTTTTGTAGATGGTGCTTTTTATAGATTCCTACAGAAAATTGTAAAAGTGCTAAAGTAGCAGCAGGCACTAATGATTTCGTATAAATCAGCCAATAAGCTTTTTTTAAGGATGGGTTTTAACAGGCTGGCTATACTTGTTCCTTTTTCTGTTTTTTTTTCCATTAGCCACCACATAATAGGTCTAGGAGCAACACTTGTAGAGTTTGCAGCCAGGATGACACGGACTGTGCAAACACTGTATAAATCAGTTAACGGAAAATGTGTTACCACGTACCAGGTAACCTCGAAAAGCCGCCTGAGCCTTGGTGGCTGCCAGTTCTTCTCTCAGTTTCTCGGGACTAATTGGCGTGTCAGACCCATTTCGGACCATGTTTCCCACTGCGCTCCCGTTGGCCAAGTTGGATATTCCATTGGTAACAAGTACGGGCTCCGAGATCACCGGAGAATTGCCAGAGAGTTCAGGCTCCTTCCCAGCAGTGTGCCCGTTGCCGTTTGCAGTCTTCTACATTTCAGTGACAAAAATATGGTCAGCTCAACCAGACAAAAAAAAATGAGCAGGAGAAAAACGCGATACTATCAACTTCAGAGTTCGAACCGACTGTCTGCACAAGAAAGAGGAACATGAAAGGTACACATCTAATTTTCTTAAGGATGTGAATTAGACAGGGTTGCGATTGCGATTGCAATTGCGGAAAATTTATTTTTTTGAGACCACTAGTTTGGAATTTTCGAAATCGCTGCAATTTCCTCTCGTCAAGGTATAAAAAGATGACTGGAAATATGTGGCTACTACTTACCTATGTAACTGTATCATTTGTGAGAGCTAACTCGAACGCATACGCGAAATTCTTCACGGATAAGTTGCACAAATCAAGTGTAAAACCTTTTTTTTTTTGGAAAGGTACCTCGTAACAACATATGTGCGTTACGAGAGACGGCCCTTACCGGCAGTAAATCCTTTGCCTTGGCAGAATTGGACTTTCCAGATTTCTTGCCGAGGAGCACGGACTTTATCCACTTGGCCGGGGATTTCCCCATCGTGGTAGTCTAAGCAGCCCAGACGCCGGGAATTCTTGACCTGCAATGTAGTAGCGCGGCTCGTCAATACGCAGATCCACACCGCACAGCTCCTTTAAAATTTTGGAGAGAAACAAGAATGGACATAACCGTAAGAAAACCAGTACAGTAGAACAAAGCTGGAAAATTCAGTGAGAAGCAAAGCAGAGAGGGAGGGAGGGAGTAGCAGAGCGCACTGAAGGTAGACGATGTTGAGATGGAATGGCAACTGGAGGTAAAGCGCAAAGGCGAGAAAGCGAGGTCACCAACCAACCAGAGTGTAGCAATAGGGAGGAACGGATCTGAACAGACAGCGAACACTGACACAGTAAACTCCCCATGAACCGGCCACGAACCCCAGGACCAAGCAACAAGCAAGCAGTTGGCGCAAAAGCAGAGGCGTTTGTTTCAGAAATATTTAGGCAAGCACGAGCATAATGCAGCACGGGGAATGGCGCGAGAGGCGAGCGGCGCACGCACCTGGTGGAGGCAGGGAGTCGGTTGCCTCGCCGGAGGAGGACGGGACGCGCCGGGCGGGCGGAGAAAGAAATCCCCCTTCCCTTGCGTCGGCAGCTCTCCGCTCTATCTATCCGCGCCAACCACCGCTCACGCCTCCATTCGCGGGATGATGCGGAATCGCAGACGCGCGCAGCGCACTGCCTCCCTTCCTCCACCTATTTGTTCTGTAGCCTGCGGGGTGGAGCAGGGAGGTTGGGGCGAGACGAAGAGGCGCAAAAGGGCCGGAGATGACCCAGAGGCCAGAGCGCAACTGCCTGACTGACTGACACGGTGAGACAGTGCGCGGGACCCGGGCCGCAGCGGAGTGCACCATCGCCTGCCTCTACGTAGTACATATCCGTAAACTGACATGTGGAGCCATGCGCAACTGCGCTAGCAGGGATGCACTGCCGCGCCCACGCGGCTGGTCCCCGAGCGGCGGGACCTGATGTCAGTCACCTGCTATCGAGCTCTGGACGGTTGGCATGAGAAAAAAAATACTTCTCCATCTGAACGATCCGACGCAAAATATCAGCCATGTTGGCGGGGCACAAACACGATCTAAATTTAGGATCGAAATGTGTTGGTTGCGTAGCGTCCGCGAGCGTCCTCAGTTGCGTCCTACATAAAGCCTACCCCGTCAGTGGCACCGAAACCACACTAAAAAAAATCGTAGCATTAAGGCGGAGGCAAAAACCGTGCCTATCCATGGAGGCACTCGCACGCGTAGGAACTTGCCATCGATGAGACCGCCCACGCAGCGGGCTCAAAGCGCACCGCCTCCACCGGTGGCAATACGAAGGGAAGGGTGCTGAAAAGGCCGCTCTCGCGGGAGGGAGGAGAAGTTCGGCCAGACAGCCAGGCGGCGGGGCCGGTGGGCCAATTTCAAGGAGAATGTGGTCGACTAAGCCATGAGGGTGGACGCCGCCACGCTTGCCAGGGGCGGACCTACGTTCATGCAGCAGGGGTCGCAGGCTGGGGTGGGCATAAAAACCGATGATGGTGGCAGGTATATGCTTGTTTTCTTCTATATAATGCATGTGTTTAGAGTGTGTGACACCACAAATTAAACTGAAAAATTATGTATGATCACTTGGAGGACACCGGGTAATTTATGCTCTAGGTTCGCCCCTGACGCTTGCCTATCAGATGCAGGCGACGCCAACGCTCATGTGAGGATGTCCCTGACCATGCCTAATGCCATGCTCCTCGTCAAACAAGAGAGGATTGTCGCCAATGCTCTTTTGACGCCGCATGCCTTGTCGGTGAGCTCGGTAAATTTCCTGGCACGGCCTCCGATTTTGCAGCCCACAACGCCCTCCGCGATATGTAGGTCGACACGCCGGTGAACTTGGTTTATTTAGACGCAATTATGCCGCGATTTGAATCATCTGAACGTGGCTTGAATTGAGGCTCTAAAAATTTGGTTAGAAAAGTTGACCGTCCTAGACCAGAACAAATGCGTCTCGTCATTCGGGACATTTCCAAATAGAAGCAGACATTAGTAGCTCGATGATCATTTCCGCGTTCACAGTTCGACGCAAATGACGCGTAAGGGCATGTACAATGGTTGATAAGACGATCTTATCTTATACCTTTTGATATGACAATAAAACATTGTATACAATGGGTTATTTTTTTAGTTTTATCTTTAGCCACGTGTATTCCTAAAAATATGGTGAGACATATTGTGCTAAGAGATGATCTCTTAGCCAAGAGAAGGCAAAGATCTTTTTTTATTTCTCTCTCCTCCAACTCAGCAATTATCTTATGTGGCATTCCTAAGATAAGACTAAGATAAAACCATTGTACATGCTCTAATCATTTTTAAGCCGAAATGTGTCAGTTGACCCGAGCTTCCGGTGCCAAAAAGTGCGGCCCCAAAAAGTGGTGCAGTGGGGTGGTCCCTCGTCCCCCGCGTGCTCTTGTTTAGCATCATAATCTGCGCTTTATGCCCTCCTCTAATCTAACCACGCCTAAAACCCGGATTAAGGTATGAGCGGCGAATCATCGACAGGGTAGACGCGACGAAATACTCCGTCTCAACAGACACAAACACGCTTCAATGTTTGGTACAACGATCAAATACCCGTATTGTATTGCTACCGGGCGGTACTAAAATGCACACGGGCGGAAGCAGAGCAGGACGAGTAGACGGCCGTCAGCGTCTACAGCAATTGCTAAACCCGGCACGATAGTGCGCGCGGTCGGTGGCGCGTGCGCCTCGAGGCCTTCCCGGACGTGCTAACGGTAAACATGACCGGCATCGACCGCGACGAGACGACGAGTGCTATCCGATGCGACATGCCCGGTCGCCATCGGCTCCATCACGGAAGGAAAACGGCCCCGTATGGGCCTAATCAAAGGGAAGGGGCGGCCAAAAAACATGTCTCCAACACATGATGTAAAACACGTCTCCTAGAAACTATTTTAGCGCATCTACTTTGATATTTTATCAGGCAAGAAATTTAGGGCTCATGTTTCTTTTTTGTTCCGGAGAATTTCATCAATCTATTAGTAATCATCAATAGCACTGCAAACAGATCCAAAAGTAATAAAATTACAACTAAGTCTTTCGATCACGTAGCAACGGCTATAGACACTGACGCATGCCTTCGTCGCCCCTCCATCGCCGGAGTCGTGCAAAGCCTGTCGTAGTAGACAAAAAGAAACTCGTCATGCTATGGCACCAAAGGCCCAACGCACTAGCCGCCACCAAAGATGACAACCATAAATCGGAAGGGACTGGCATGAAATCACACCAGCGATATATATCCCGGGAGATCCGGTAGGCACATGACTTAACGCGCCCTCTGCCGATGATAGACATACCACCGGAGCAAGGATAGGGTGGGGAGGACCTTATCCTGACTTTACCGGTCGCCCCACCATCCGAGAGAGAGCAATAAAAATAACCTAACAAAGAACGAAAACCCTCCCACCGATGAGAGGCCATGGTCCACCACACATCCAAGGCCCCAAGGCAACCAGAGGCTGAGCAGACCGATATCGTCGCCGGTGAGGGAACAGAACCCTAGATCGCTTTTCCTAGCCTCCTCCTGGAGTCCCGTACATACCGGTTCCGTCGGACTCTAGGGCTCATGTTCTACATGATGTAAAATGGGGCTTTAGCTAGCACTATTTTTCATATGGTGCAAAATAGGGTTTCCAAACTTCAACACATTTGAAACTTCGACGCATTTAGAAAAAGTCCGTCCTACCTAGTTTGGCCCTTTCAAACTCATCCTACTCCTAATCGGAATCTTACTCATCATCGGACCTAAGCTCGAGGGCCTCCCAATCAACACCGTTGTAGAATGTGTCGTCTTCCTCCTACTTCATCGTCGAGGGGCCAACCTCGCCTCGCCTCCTTTCTTCTTAAGAACTCACCAAGTCATCAGCCTCGCACCTCCTTCATGCCTGCCTATACCTCACCACTGCCAAGTCATCAACCTCGTGAGCGGAGAGCTATTGTAGGGCAAGAAGGTGATCCCTCTCCTCTTCGCGAGATGCCACCCACAGTACCGAGGCTAGCAACTCTGCCTCCTTCCGGCTCTCGACGTCCGGGAAGTTGAGTTCCCGCTTCGGCCGGTCGAATCTCCACGTGGGTGGATTCCTCCGGCAAGTCAAATGTGTCGAGCCAAATCCGCTCGCGGTGGGCGGCGAACTTCGCCGCATAATAGCCAAACTCTCGGAGCCGAAAGTTGCGGTAGCCGAGGGAGCTCTTGATACCGTTGACAACATGGGTCCATCCAGTCACATGCAGCTATTGTCTCAAATTGGTCGCGGTTTGGTGGGAGAACGACGCGACAGGGCAGTGGCGGCTAGATCTAGCGGTGGAAACAACATGGCAATGGGTGATCACGCTACGTGGGAAGGAAAAAAGGAAAAAAAATCCAAAGTGGCAGCTGGGCGGTGGTGGCCCTTTTATGCGATAGGGCAGCCGCTTCATGCCCCCAAATTTGCAGCACGAGGCTATTTTTGGGGCATGTTGTGAAATGTTAGGATTTTTTTAAGGGATACATGATCTATTGAAGCTATTTATTTTTGGCCTTGTGCCTAATTATCAAAGGAAATTTAATTCGGCTATGGGGTGCATATGCTCCCCTACCAAAAAAAAACATATTTTGATGTGTCGAAATATTTTGTTAAAAAATTCTACATGTACATCTCCATGATATATGTGTTTATCAAATTAGGAGAAAATCCGATATTTTATGTGGTAGTATATAAAAAAGAGAAAACTTATCCTGTAAAAAGCTTTATTTTTATCACTGATTTTTGTCTTTTTTTCATACATCACACGACAAGTCAAATTTTAGTGAAACGATGTGTAGCACGTGAAGATGCACATGCAAAAAAATTATTTAATTCTTTTAACATTTTGAAACTTGTCTAAGATACATTTTAAAATAAAAAAGAGTGAACTGTATTTTAAAAGAAAGGAAGCTTCATAAGGCAAAACACAACATTTTGTTTTGCATCATTCTGTTGGGATCGACTAAATCATCTAATCTCTTCTCCTTTGCCCCGTCACTACCGCCCGTAACATGCCCAGGTGACTGGATAAAGCACGGACGGAATGGGCAACAGCGATGAACCAACCAAAGCCATTGCCCTGGTGATGCCGTCCGTGGACGATCGACCAGGACCGGCCAACAACCACCGTCCGTCGGCTTTGTGCCGCGGCTGGCACCGCACCGGGTTGGACCACCGCCCGCTGGACGCCGGTACAGGGCAAACAGCGAATCATGTCGCGACGGATTTGATTTGTCTCAAGGGAGTAAAACATCGCATCGCACGTAATTGGACAATAAAGAGGTACCGGATTGGACTGTACAAGAAAAACATGAATCCCATCCTACAATCCGTGGTGCGGTCAATGATGCAGTGGTAACTGATAAGACCTTACTGCTAGTACTGTAGTACAATCTTTTTGCCCCAGTTGATTGATGCCAGTGTGATTGTGTAGCAGGAGTACCGGTTTTCGCCTGTGCGATTTCGAACGGCTCAGCTGCGGTTCCAACAGAGCCTACGATGCAGGGTATTATCCGGATGTTGATCTGCTTTCGTTTATAGCTTGGAAAAAAAATCTAAACTCTAGAGCGCTTGATCTAACCCGAGCTGAAACACTTACATGGCTTCTCTTTGAATAACGAAAAAAAAGGATGGTCATCCGAGTAAAGAGGAGGTAAAGGAAAAGATGAAGAAAAGCCAAGGAGGGAATAAAGGGCGAGAACATGATCATGAAACCAATTATGCTCAGCGAAAGCAAACCATTCGTTCATCAAATAATTCAAAGGCAACTCAACTTTAGAATGACACGGCCGAACTTGCATCGGATGGATAAAACACAACATCAAGGCACATACTTACTCTGTACTGTGTGCTAAATTAATGGTACCCCTCCGATTCATATTAATGGATTCAACTTTATCCAGACACGTATATATCTAGTTAATAAATAATTTTAGAAATATCTCTATCCAGAGATAGTTAAGTTAATTAATTTAGATCGAAGGGTACTAATTGATGCCACATGGCGGAATGACTGAACTTGCAGAGCATAAGAGCATCTCCAGCCGCGTCCCCCAAAGCGTCCCCCAAACCGCGCCGGATTGAGCGGGGACGTGTTTTGTTCGTGCCGCCTTTGGGGGACGTCGCTCCCCAGCCGCGTCCCCCAAACGCCTCCCCCAAACATTTAAAATACTTTTTTTGGCTTTTTTATTTCAATTTCCACAAACTAATACATAATTTGGTTTACACGAAAATATAATTGGGAACGTGGTTTTCCACAAACTAATACATAGTTTGAACCGTCGTTGACACAAATATAAAATTTTGCAAAGAAACTAAACCTAACTAGGCCGTGCATCGAAGGTTTTCTGTGTTCGCTGCTAAGAAAGAACACTCGAGGGCACACCCAGTCACCTAAACCGGAAAATCCAACCGGTGACGGTGCCCTTGTTGGTTCTACCGAGGAAGAACAGATAGAGACCTCCGTGCACGTATTCGCCGCGAAGAAACAACACTAGTCGTCCTCCTCGCTCGGCTGCCGCCGCCGTGGTAGTCCCGGCGGCACCGCGTCTCGTCGAAGACCTTGACGCTCATGTCCCCGTCGCCGAAGTAGGAGAACAGGAGGATGAAGCCGGCTTGGAGGCCGTGGTGCCGCGCGAACTTCTCCCAGCCCGATGTTGAGGTACATCTTGCCGCGCGCGTCGTAGATCACGTCGACGATCCACCGGTAGTAGCCACACGCAGCCTCCCGCAGATGCATCGTGCGCGGGCGATCGCCGCCGGCGACGTAGTCGGCGAAGGAGTCCGGCAGCCTCGGATGCCGCGCGGGTCGCCCTTGAGGACGAGGACGAACTCGAACCGCACGTCCGGCTCCACGTCCATCTCCGACGATGATGAAGCCGGCGGCGTGGAAGGCGACGGCGAGCGTTCAGCTCTGCCGCGGCCACGACCACGACCACGGCCGCGAGGTCGGCCTCCGCCTCTACCGGGACATAGCGTCGAGTCTTGTTGAGATGGTGGCGGCTAGGGTTTGGGAGAGAGGCGCTAGGGTTTGTGTGTGAGAGGGACGATGAGAGGCGGCCCCTTTATAGGCCGGAGGGAGGCGGGGAGCGGTGGCGCGCATTAACGCCGGCACGCAGAGCTAGGCGCGACGGGACGCGTCGCTGCGTCGCTGCTAGAACTGCACCGTCGCTGCGTCGCTGCGGGAACTGCATCGTCGCTGCGTCACTGCGGGAAATGCACCACCGCCAATAACTTTCGTCGCGAGGTAGGCGACGGTTAGGTTAAAAATTTATTGTGCCGCTGACGAGTCGGCCCCGCCACTCCCCGTCTCGCTTTTCGTTGTGTCCGGCGTCCCCGGTGCGTCCCCTGTGGGACGGGGACGGGCTCGGGGCGCCGGACACCGAATGGGGGCGCGTCGGACAAAAATGGGCTTTGGGGGACGCGGCTGGAACGCATTTTCTGTCCGGCGCGCCCCAAATCCCTTTGGGGGACGCTTTGGGGGACCCGGCTGGAGATGCTCTAAGATACTGTCAACTCAAAGAACATGGCATTCTACGAAAGCAACGACAGTAAAGCACAGTACTCAATTGCCAAACCAAATGGTCTAGCACGCGCCACGGCGCAAGTATGACTATAGTAATGTTTAGAGGATCATCGTCAGTGCATCTACTCAAATGGAGTACAGTATAATAGTTTGACATGCTGCTAAAATGGAGTGACAAACATATTTTTGGTTGAGGTGACCAAATGCAGGCTTGGGATGCAGACCAGAATGGTATTTGGAGATGAGTTTGCAGCTACATCACGCAGTTTGACGCAGATATGTTTGTTGTGTGCATTAATAACAGGATGGAAGGGTTAGGAGTGGTTGTAGTACCACTAACTGTTGACAGGGACGGTACTAGACTATCACAACAATTTTAAATGCGTATAAACTGCTGTAGATAGTATAATACTCCTAACCCTTTAAAGGTTAGGAGTATGAATCCAGATCACGTAAACTACTACTACTCTTAGGCTGTAAATCAAAAACATGAAAAAATGTGAATGAGGGAATGCAGCTGAGACGAGTCCTGGCGGGCAATGCAGAACCAGGTATCGTGCCTAGCTGTTTGGTACCAGACGAGAAATATATTTGTCACGGCGCGCAGAGCTGTCGGCCATTGCTCGCTTTAAAGGTGCACTACAGAGCACGCCACCTCACAGGCACAACTCTGTGCTTGCCAGTGTTATGAGTGAACGCACGGTGAGGATCAAGGAGAGCTAAACTAAATATAATAGCTCTAATCGCGCTAAATTTAGCAGATGTATGCCTACACGCATGTCTACCAGGAATTGATCAATAGTAAAAACACTTAACAAGGAAATGGAATGTATCCTGCTCTACAATACAACAATAGGACGGTCTGAGCTTCAATGCAATTGTGATACCTAAAATGTTTAGGTTCAGAATAATCAAAAGCAAGGAGGGGCATATAGAGTCAAAAGATTTCAAGGGAATAATCTATGGAGTAAGTGCATGCATTTTGCATACTGACCAAATAGATGAGTTATAAATATTGGTTCTATACTCTAGATATGAAGCTACTGAAAAAGGTATCAAATAATTGATTGAGTACTGGTTCTTTAACAGTTAATATAAAATGTGGGTAACTGACCGCTCTATCGTTCCAAAAGAAGATAGCAGCAATCATTTGTCTGGCTTTTGTGCATGGCCTACTAGGAGAAGCATGATGTGACCAAATTAAGTAAGGGCACAATGCATTTCACAAGACTATAAATGATGGTATGCAAAATGATGATAAATAAACTCCCTTTTGCTTTTCCCGAAGGAATTAAGCAGAAAAATATGCTTTGTATTGCTGTAGCGCTTCATCAGACAGTCCTACGACGACCATAAAGATCAGTTGCCTCAGTGACGGATCCAGAAACTTCTTGAAGTCTGGGCAAACGTGCTTAAGATACTATTTGTTTGACAAAATCGCTACACAAAATCACATAACACGAGACGTCTCCCCTGCCGGCAAGCCTAGGCGGCTGCCCAGGCTGGAGGTATGGTAGAACTGCCACTGAGTTGCCTCAGTCTTACAATAATATTATTAGAAGTTAGAAAAGTATTGAGACTTGAGATAAATGAACTTAGAAAATATTTAAAAATTAGCTAGAGCCAGAGTAACATCCTCATTGAGTTGTTTGGTGTTCAGTTAACTAGAGAGTAAACACTCACAATCCACAACATGTTTTAATTCCTTAGCCCATCATGTCATATATCAACATATTCCAGCAACATTTTTTCCCAGCATATTATTACTTGAATCTCTTGCCCAGTGAAGATTTTACAGATTCATGCATACTCACCGGCAACACAAAGGAGTTTGCAGCAATTTTCCTATGCAAAGACAATACCCAATGTTCTGGGGCTTCCTAGTAAATAAAGTACTTTCAAGGTTTTTTCTTTTAAGAATTACATGGCTAGCTAACTAACATTTTTGGCCAACATTCACAAGCTAACCCATCATTTTTCACTTTAGCATGTTATTGAGAACTCAAACAAACGGGTGATAATACTTTCTTTACTAAAATGACAGGTTGATGTACTGACACATTCAAGAAAAACGGCTTCTGTCACTTAAACTAGTATTTCTCATCTGTATCTTAACATTCCATCTCCATTTCGAAAAAAAAAATGTATCTTAACATAGAATATCTTAGTAGCACACATGTATCTGAACCTCATAGGATGAAGGTGGGTGTGAAGTAAGAGGTTGAGAAGATACACTCTTAACATCATTGTGTAGAAAAGTTAGCATGTACCCTAATTTTCTTTCAGTTCTTTTTTCCATACAACTCAATGAACTCCAATCCATAGAGCCATCAAACATAATAACATTTTGCTAATAGCACATTTGATCTTATCTAAGAACATGCCATTTAACATATATGCTAAAAATCCAAGACGAGATCAATATCACTTGAAATCTGGGTGTACCTCATCATCCACCACTACCTCAGTAGTGGGAGCTCTTTCGTCAAGTTCGGACCAATGGAGCCCAGATCCCTCTTGCCTTCTATCTTCAAAGAAGCTATCATCCAAATACTTGCTGAACTTTGATCTTTGTGCTGCACAAGAAAATTATGTGATTTTTTAACTTCACTGTTTCGGTCATGACAAGTGTAAGAACATGTGCTTAGAATTTTTCGTGTATTACCTTCAGCAGTAACAGTTGCAGAGCTGAGAGTTGAGCGAGTTGGTCCTTGTTCCATTTGCTGCATCTTGGATAAAGAGGGGTTAATTGGAGGCTTGGACCTTTTTCCAGCTGCACCTAATTGGGCTTTGGGAGGCCTCTTCAAGGAAGGAACTTTAGGTCTTTCTTGAGGTAACTCAGTTGTCACTTCAATTCCTATACATTGTTAATTGCAGCATAAGAACAATTAGGAAACTGCTATTAAAAATAGTTGCATCATGCATTGCAAATGTGGCCATTCCATGGCTAGTCAGCATATGATGCTAATCAAATTCAAGGATAAAAAGAGAATAAATTGCATTTCCACTTCCTAATTCGACCACGCCTGCAGAAAACACAACTACACAAGGGTTTACTTTCTAGTTTATAGCCCCACGTAATGTGTTGCCATCTGCAATTTAAGTTTTGAACCAGAGCCTGATAAGACTTGTGCTGCCACAGACAGGGCCAGCCAAACATCATCCACTTATGTGGCGTCTGCAACCGGGCACAACATATCCGGCGCAGGTATGATCAGGTCGGATTCAAAAACTGGAGCACAGTGCAAAGCATAGTCGTCTTGCGTTGTGTGCAACATATCAGGCGCATTTATGATCAGGTCAATTCAAAAAAACTGGTGCAAGTGCGCATAGTCAACTCAAGGAGAATCAGACGCAAATGTTTTGTGCAAATGATATTAAACCAGATACAGGAAAGTGCAATGTCCTCATAATGAATAAACATGAACAGAACTAATTTAAGACCTAGAAGCATACTATGCACAGCCTCATCTTGAATACAAAATGCAGCAATCTAACCATCTTTTTCCAGCTCCGGGACAAACAAGAAACAAACAGCCAAGCTTTTTAAATGTAGGTCATTGTGCAAGGAACTTGTGAAACGGTTTACTTGCTCCAGGGACATCTAAAATTTATAGCAATTCAAATTGGAGCCCTGCAGGTCCTACAGGTTACAGAGTTTCAGCCCAGCAAGGCCTCTGTTAGATTAAACCTTAAAAGATGAAATGTACATTAGCCGGTTCACAGGGTTGCGAAGTAGGAGTAACACCGATCCCACGCGGCGATGCGGCACCATTGAAGTAATGTACTAAACCCACCCTAATCAATTCATATTTGGCCCAAATGAGAAGGTGCATCCACGGATGTAAACCCTGCTAAATCTAGTCAGGCATTACATCAAACATGATTTAAGCATACCATAATCTTGAGAACCGGCAACTTCGGGGCCGCCATGACGCTCCCTGGTGTCGTCCAGGTACTCGGACCAGTCCATCCGCCTCTTCTCCCTCGGAGGCTCGTCTTGCTGATCCCCGGCCGGCGGAACGTCCCAGTCCGCCTCGGGCACCGGCACGGGCGCGCCGCGGCCGCGCGCGAGGTTGGCGTCCTGGACGAAGCGGCGGAGGTCGGCGGCGCGGTAGCCGCGCGCGTACACGCGGAGCACGGACTGGCGCTGGTTGCAGACCACGCACACCCACTTGTTGCTGCTCTTCTTCTGCTGCTTCACCTGGCGTCGAAGGGCAGACAGAGAAACGGAAAGGTCGGATCAATCGTCAGACAAACATGGGCGGGATAGACGGGGAGGGGGGCGGTTTGGTTGAGGCGCGCGCCTGCATGGTGGAGCACTGCACGCACTGCAGGGCGAGGAAGAGCGTCGCCATGGCGAACCCAGGTTCTCGAGTGGAGGTGGGGGTGGAGAGAGCGAACCGAGACCGAGATGGATTTGGAATTTGGAGAGGGAAGAGGTTGGGGGGAATTTTGCGTTTCTCCCGCTCTAAGGGCTCGTTTGGTTGGGCCCGTTCCGCGGGGGTTCCGCGGCCTTTCCCCGGCCTCCCATTCCTTGGGCCGACACGCCCCGGGAAAGCCCACCGGGCCGTTTGGAGGCATGCGAGACAACGGTTCCGCGTCCGTTCCGCCTCCAACCCGGGGAAGTCATTCCGCTAGTCGCGACGTGGGGAAGGAATTCCGCGGGCCACGAAGGACGGCGACGGCGACTGAACCCAAAGCAGCTGGCCACTCCGCTCCCCTCCCCACCTCCGACGGCAGAGAGGCGACGCCTCCAACAACCTCAGGTTCTTCCTCCACCGGCGACCGGAACGGGGCCTGCATAGCGCATCGCGTCCACGTCCCTCTCCTCTCCCAGATTTCCCCTCTCCGGCGACGGTTGTCGTCTTCCCAAGATCTGCTCCGCCCAGATCCATGTCCCTCCGGCGACAAAGACGGTCGGCGAAGCACAGAGAAGGCCGGCGGCGAGTGAGGCGAGCGCCGCGAGCGTCTACCTAGGAGAGGCGCCTCCGCCTCTCTCCGTCTACCGGGAGCGGCGCTTCTGCCTCCCTCCGGCGACGACCATGGTGGCTAAGCATCCAAGATTTCGCTCTTCCCTCCGACAACGGCGACTGCCCAGCAGTCGTTCTTCTCCTGCCCAAACTATCCGCTCTGCTTATCTAGTTCATCATGGCTTATTCGTCCCCGAGCTGATAAGTTGTAGCTCCAGATCTTGCAGGCTGCCGATTGGAGATGTTTTCTCTCTCAAATTCTGACCGCTTCTTGAAGCAAAGCAGAACATATCCCGCCATCTTTCAGGGTCACCTGCTGCTTCTCCCCTGCCGAAGAAATTTGTCCATCTTTCGGCGGCGCTCCATCAAGCATGTGAGTTCCTCTCTCACGCATCCCTTTTATTTTCTTGCTTTTATGTCTCTGCTGGTGAGTTCATAGCAAAATTTGATATCACATCTTGTTGATTTTGTTGTTTAATCATGCGTAGGTTGTTCCATCTGTACAGGTGAAAAAGGTCCGGATTACTATCCATTTACTAACTGCATATTTTAGCGCATCTTTCAAATCATGGTGGAATCTCAATTCATACAAGAAAATCACACTCGTTTTGCATTAACGTCTAATTATTATCTTCGTTGTGGAATAGTAGATCTAGCAGTACAACATATGTCTGTTCTGTTGCATTTTCCTGAACAATGGAGCTTCACGGAAGCTTGCATCTTAGAATATTATTATTAGCCGCTGATCGGAGAAACTGAAAGGTTCTTACCTGATTTCTTTTCTGTTGCATTGAGTAAACTGTTCATGGCCTTGTTGATGTTTAATATAGCAAAAGCGACCACATCGAATAAAATTTTGATGCTTTTTTTGGCTTACTCCTGATCAGTTGAATTAGTAATTTGGTTAATGGTTAGGCTTACGAATTAAATCCCTGCCATGGAAAAACATAAGGTGCGTAGTGTATATTGTTCCTCCTCCTCAGCTAGTTGTCTACTTAGTTCTATCTTCTTATCTAGTAGTTGATAAGCCAGTTGCTGTTCTTGGTACACACAAGGGTACCATGGTTTCTGCTCTAACAGATGGCTCTTTTAGTTACCTTGCATTAGCATTCAGCAGCATATTTAGAATTATACAGTGATAAGCACAAACTATAAATGTAAAGTTGTTCAATTGTTCATTTTAAAACAGTTGTTCCCTTGGAAGGGCTTCTTATCTAGTAGTTGATAAGATTAGTTATAAATGGGTTCTGGTAGTTGTGATGCTAGAAAACGTGATCTTGTTTTACTTTTTGTTGTGCAGAATTGCTGTTTCTCAGTCCTTAGACCAAATGAAGCCCAGAATTATTGTTGTGTTCACACTTTTATTGCTCTACTGGTAGAATATCTAGCAGCCTTGGTCGATAAGGATTAGATACCGTACCAATGATTGTAGCAGTCATTTGGTTGCCTGAGGGCTTTGGTTTTCATCTTCCATTTTTCATCTCCTGCATGTGGTATAGTTTATGTGGTTTCGAAAAAAAAAATAGTTTATGTGAAGTGTCAAGCTAGTTCAGCCACTCTTCAGATTAATGTTTGGTGTAGTGTAGGATTTATAGTTACAGATTGCAAATCTTTAATGTCTATTGCATGAATATTGTGGTCTAGGTGCGCGCCGGACAGCAACTGCCCCTACCTGACGTGGGAGCCAGCTCCGGTGATTCTGCTCCAGCTAGCGGCAGGGGAGATCGTGTGCGCTGGTTGCCTGAGCCGACGAGAGGGAGATGATGCGACGGATGTGTGGTCTCCTTTGCCCGATTCTGCTCCGGCGAGGCGGCTAGGGGATGGTGCGCGTTGGGGGCGGAGCTGGTGGGTGGGAGATGGTGCAGACCGCCGTGGAGGCCCACGAGGACGACCTCCACAGCCCCTACTGGGAAGGCGTGAGGGAGGCGGCGGCGGCGTGCATAGACCTCGACTTGGGAGGTAAGAGGGCCTCCTTCGAGTCGCTCCACCGCCAGCCTCCGTCGGCGACCACCGCCGAACGAGAGGTGGCCGATGACATGCTCTCTAAGGCAATGGCGCAGCTCCGGGAGTCGCAGGAAGCCCTGCACGCCCTGAGGCCAGCCCCCAGGTGTCGTCTACCTCGCCAACAATGACGCCACCGCTGACGAGCTCGTCGACCTTAATAACGAGGAGGCTGATCTATTGATCTACATAATTTTGTAACTAACACATACTTCTCTTCTGCAGTACTAGCATTTGAATGTTGAGACTTCATAGCGAAGGGCATGAGAGTCAAAAATCATAATGAAACTGTCCAGTTTTGGTTGAGAATTGCTTGTTGAGAATTGAATTTTGCTGGAGATGTAAAGATTATTATGTTGTCGTGGTTGAATATGGTCCCTGTAATTTCTGTACTAATTTGTATGCCTAAATTTTAATTTGTATTGTGATTTTTTTTTTCAAATTTAGCCTTATTTTTCGTTTTTGCTTGTTCCCTAGCCTTCCACTGCATTCCCTACCTCTGTCCAAATGGACAGCTATAGATTACCGTTTCGGGAGGGTATCCCTGTGTTTCCCTCGTGTACGGGAATTTCCGGCCGGGGGCGCTCGTTCCCTGGGATCGACTACATGCGCGACCAAACGAGCCCTAAATGGAGGTTCTGACGCGGCGGGTTTTGTTTCGAATTACTTTCTCTGGTTAATATTAATTGATGCTAAAATAGATATATCTATAATATATTAGTGTCAAGTGATATAAATAGGAGAAAGCATTAATATTGTTTTTATTTTGTAAACTGCAGACAGCTTGCAATCCAAAGGAGTTTGGGAATTGGGAGTCCTCGACACAAAACGGATGAATATTGCCCTTATGTTTAAATAAATTTGGAAGCTATATCAAAACGATAAAGGGAAAGCGGATCTCATTTGTACTAAGTACCTGGGGGTCGTGATTTGTTCTTCTAGAAAAAACCACCCCATATGGGTCGTAATTCTAGAAGAATATTCGAAAGATCAAGTGCTTCTTCAAGTTGGGAGCTAAGCACAAGGTGTTGAATGGGAAACACACATATTCCATGTTTGATTGGTGGTTGGGTTCGGCTCCGCTGCGACAACGATTCCCTCTCTTATTTGGGTGATGCACGGATCCTTTAATCACTGTCGATGGAGTGTGAGGGTGCGGTTCTCCAAGGAGAATGGAGAATTAGGTTCCAGAGATAGTTTGGGTTAGATGAGATGGTGGAATGGGACAATCGATACAGGGAGATCTAGGCTTTACCGGTCTCAAATTAGGAGGATGTCATATCATGGTCACTTGAGGCGTTAGGTGGATTCTCAACGCGGTCTGTGTACCACTACCTCTCTCGTGGTGCGGTCGTGACCAACTTCAAAGAGGTGTGGTGCACCAGGGTGCCTCCCAAGATTAAGGTGTTCTTGTGGCAACTGATTAGGGGACTGTTTATTAGGGGACTGTTGATCTCCTACGAGCAAGTGTCTAAAAGACATGAGCTTTCGAATGACGGATGCTATCTATGCGGGGAGATCGAGGACTCTAACCATATCTTCTTTACTTGCCCTATCGTGCGCTTCGTATGGGCGGGAGTTCGGGAACTCCTCCGATGCGATTGGAACCCAGCGGGGGCTAGGGACTTTCTTATCATTGCCCAAAATCTGTCGGGCAGCCTTCGTAGGGTAGTTTGGTTTATGTTCGTGGTCCAATGCTGGACCCTATGGCTTATTCGAAACAAACTAACTACTGAAGGCAAGAGCATTAACAGCCATGCTCACACTTTCTTCCAAATATCTCTACATATGCGGTCGTGGAGGGTTTTAGTCAAACCGAAGAACATGGCGTTGTTGAGATGTTAGGTGAGGTTAGGCGGCTACATGCGACTACAAGAGCAACAAACGGCATCGGATGAACTTCCTTATTATTTGTATGTCACGATGTGTCGGTGGCGTTGATGTTTTAGACATGGTAGCTTTCCTTATGTATCTAGGGGTATGATGAACTTTTTTTTTGCGAAACACAGTACAGACGAAGATGTTTGTATGTGCTTGTTATGTGTTTGTTGTATCGTCTAGGCTAGATGTTGTCGTGGGGCTTTGCATATAAAGCCGGACTTAGGGCTTAGTGCATTTTTAAAAAATGTCCTGTGTGGTCCTATTAATATCCACCGTCGATGGAAGATCGGACGGCCAGGAGGGGTACGGTGCTTCCGGCGAGCCCTGTCACGAGGAAAATGTACCCGAAGGCTCGAGGCCCTCGGCGACGTGCAGTCGCTTCCTCCACGCCCTCCCATGGCGACCATTCTCCCAACCTCCGCTCCCGCCACCAACGCCGCCGCTCGCATCTTCTCCCAATCGACGCCCCGATGCCGCTTCCCAAGAACCTCTCCCGTGCTCGCGCCTTCGCGTTCCGCGACTCGCCGCTTCTCCGGCGTCGCCTGCTCTCCCGGAATTGCCGGCGTCGGCGGGCAAGCCACTCCCCGGGAGGACACCGTCCGCATCGTGGCCGTCGTCGGCGACGGGAGCATCAGCCCGCTGAAAGATACGCCCTGGGAGGAGGTTATGCGCCATACGGTAGGGCCCTGCTCTGAACCCATCATCAGTTCACCACTCCACCCCTCTCGCTGAACCCCCATCACGCCCCTCACCTTTCTGGAACACTCCCAAGTAAAATAGATACTCCGATTTTACTTTGGGAATCGAAGTGATTTTACTAATAGTATGTCAATACTGTCATACTGTGAACGTCACAATTTTGCATATCCAGTTACAGCTAGTACCATCTGCATCTGTTAAGTGTTAACTACTAATGCCAATTTCATTTTTTTTTTTTTGCACTACTAATGTAGTATGAACTAGTTGTCTTGGCCTGAATTATTACTCCTTGAATTTTTATGCATTGTGTAGCTGTCACGAGGACCTGTGGAGTGTTTGCTACTTTACTTGATTCCGTTTAGTAAATTAAACGCAATACATTTTTTTCTTCTTCTGAGAAATTGCATATGGAGTACCAGATATGAATTTATGTCGCTCTGTTTTTCAGTAGCTGTTCAGTGAATAAATCTTGCATGTCTACAGGTCTCAAAATATGATTTCACTGAATCTGATTGTTTTGCTTCATTTAGGCTGATAGGATGAAGTGGGTTGATGAAGGATTCGAAATGCTTGTCTTCACAGACAAGTCGATGGACCATGGTGGTTTTAGGCAAGAGTTGTCTCGCTGTGATATGCTAGTCAATGTTGCAATAACGGGGCAGGAGTCCGTCCAGTGGCTCATACAGAACAGTAAGAACATTCCGAATGTACTTTGCTTTCAGTCATCTCCGTCGTTACTGAACAAGCTAGGAGGCAGATATGTTCAATATACCGGAGCGCAGGACTTCTTTGGCAAGCTAGCCAGTGTTGGCAAACCAAGTGGCGCTGAGGAATCAACTGAAGTCCTCAAAACCATATCCAATGCCTGGGAAAGGCACAACTCAGATGACATCAGATTTTGCCTCCTCGTTGTGGTTAACGCGTACATAAGACCAGTTGATATGCTGCAAAACCTAAGGGCAAAAGGTCTCTCCACCCTGAGCTGTATGATAAAAAACTGTGGCCCTCAAATTCTGAATTGCCTGTTTGACCCCGACTGTCGGAAAGCCATTCAGTGTTTGAATTCTTGCTCTCCAACCGATCAAGTCTGCAACTACCGCTGTATCGCGTCTTACGAGAGTCCGCAACTGGAGGCCTTTTCTCTCTGTGTTTTGCAAAAGCACAACTGTCTAGAGCTAAATGCTGCGATCCCTAGTAAGCCCTCTGTAGCCCCGTTATCCATGTTCAGAGAACAGCAGCTTAGCCATGAAGTTGCGGAAGACCTGTTTGTCGGCTGGCTGGACAATTTGGAATGGAGCTGGAGAGTTGTAGCCGGACAAAATCCAGCATATGATCAATTCCCGTGCCAGTACCAAATATTCTACAGAGGGAAAGCTAAAGGTTCGTTTTGGTATGAGCCAATTTTTCAAGTCAAAACCCTGGATGAGAAGCTAGTTTGGCGGCGCAGAAAATACCGAGTGAGAAGAGCTAGCACCCCTGGTACATTTTATTTCAGTGTACTCGATAATGGTGTTGTTTCAAAAGAGTTTTGGACAATTGTTGATGTTTCAGATGACTTCAGCTGGGGCCTGTTCCATTATCATGGAGCTGCTCAGGCTGCTGGACAATCATACACTGGAGCGGTGCTTGTTACCCCTGATGGGTCTTATCCTGATGGGGACAACCCAAGACTGGATTCTGCTTTAGAGAAGTGTGGTATTAAGAAATGGGAGCTTTATATGGTCGATAACTGCTCCTGCATGGGTGCTCCTTTGGGAATTCCGGAAGGTTCACGACTGCATTACCAGATTGCTCCAGGAAACGAATCTGGTATTATGCAGAGAATATGATGATATTTTCGAACAGCATGAAACGGCAATTTCATTTCCCAACTGATGTACTCATGCAAATGTACTTAGAAAGATGTAACGAATGACGTAGGTGTCACCGAATGGAGCTTATGTGTAATTGGTAGGTATATTTTTCTTATTCTTGTGTCATATAATACCCCACTTTGCTGCCATTATCATTCCCAATACTTAACTAGATACAGAGCTCCCAACTATTAAGAAATAATATAGTTCAATAGAAGATTATTCACTAAAACACTCTTTCGTTTTAAAAATATTTATTGCAGTTTTTATGCTTTTCTTCATCGTGGCAGGCTGATATTATCATGCAATGATCAAGTGGATGGCCCAGATTTTGCTGGAATCCAGTAGCACACAAATGACGCGTAGCACTGGATATGTTCTCATGTTCATCACCTGTCTAAATCTTGGACATTGGACATGCTCCCACATAGCAGTACAGAGGCTTGCATCCTGTATTTGCTGTGCCAGTCCCACTGTCCCAAACAATAGCCTCTCAGCTGGTATTCCGTTCCCGTTGCTGTACAGTTATCAAACATTGCTCGTAGAACTTGTGGTAGATCATGCCATTTGTTGTCGTAATGTTTAATGTTTATATTTGTTCATAAACTCGTTGCAAACTTGTAATCAATATACACTATCCATTATTTTGTAGATAACTGAATATATTCAATACATCTGGTGTTGGGATGCTTAAGCATCTTGAAGTGTTCCCATTTAGTTGGTGGAGCATCTTGCGATGTTCAGACGGTCTCAGTTCAGTGTCACTATGCAGTTGTTTCTCTATCTTTGTCAAGCAGAAGTGATGTGCCTAGGACAAGTTAGAGAGTAAGCAAGTCTCCCACGTCTGATTGACTTGCTTTATAGGAGTACCACAATCCGCATGTTTCAGATTTTATATTCTGCAGTTTACAGATCTGAATCCTAGTGGATAATGCAAAGTTCCTTTTTGCCAAGGATCGTACGACCACTTTGACTTTGGCTCTGGCCTCCTTGGTGGTCTATCATCACCTATAAATTCCATCCAGATCCAGCCCTGCAACAGCAATTCGTACTCACAGTTGATAACAGAGCACACTCGAGAATGGCGGGACTGTATGAGAAACCGTCGGAGACGTACGTGAAGAAGCGGCCGCGGTACCCCAAGGAGTGGTTCTCCATGCTCGCCTCCCTCACCGCCGGCCACCACCGCGCCTGGGACGCCGGCTGCGGCAGCGGCCAGGCCTCTGTCAGCGTAAGCCTCCAAACCTTTTTTTTTTCTGAATTCTGAATCGAGCTAGCTCCCGACAAAGAATAACCCGATGGGCGTCTCTCTCTCGACTCAGATCGCGGAGCACTACGAGAGCGTGGTGGCGACGGACGTGAGCGAGGGCCAGCTCCGCCACGCCATCGCGGACCCCAAGGTGCGGTACCTGCACACCCCGGTGGACCTGTCGGAGGACGAGCTCGTGGGCCTGGTCGGCGGCGAGGGCTCGCTGGACCTCGTCATCGTGGCGACCTCGATCCACTGGTTCGACGTCCCGCTCTTCTACGCCGTGGTGAACCGCGTCCTCAAGAAGCCCGGCGGCGTCCTCGCCGTGTGGGGCTACAACTACGACATCCACCCCTTCGGGGACAAGCTGCAGGGGACGCTGTACGGGGCCATGCGGCCGTACATGGACCCGAGGACGAGGCTGGCCATGGAGCGGTACCGCGAGCTGCCGTTCCCGTTCGAGCCCGTCGGGGTGGGCCGCGAGGGCGAGCCGGCCGACGTCGACATGGAGGTGGACATGACGCTGGAGGACCTGGCCGGGTTCGTGATGACCGGCTCCGTCGCAACGACGGCGAGGGAGAAAGGGGTGGACTTGGCGGCGCTGGTGAAGGATGTCATGAAGGAGGTGGAGGAGGAGTGGGGGGATCAGCCGACGGTGCCCAGGAAGCTTGTGTTCAAGGCCTTCATGCTGGCTGGGAAGCCCAAGTGATGAACTTGAACTGAACTGCCAATTGCTGGTTTGTTTGTTTGCTTGGGTTGAGAATCAGAATATCTGAAATTCGCAGATGATGACTGCTATAGCCATGGGAAATTTTGCTAAACGACATTCACACCGTCCAATTATCTCATCGTCAGATACCATTTGATTTTGTGATACCATTACGATTTTATGTCACATTTGGGTGAAGGGAAAGTTTGACAATTTTGCCTGGGATGAGAGAAATGCAACTCGCACGTTACTTTGTGGTTCACTCTTACCAAAACTACTACATTTAGTTCTAAAACATAAAACCTTGTAGATTTTGAACCACAAGATCAATTTACAAACCGTCTGAAAATTTGAGTTTCTAGTGGAGGGAACTTCAAAATGACACCATATTGAATAGTTTATGACAGTTTTTTAAAATTGCTTGTGAAACTTGATGAAACATGTTACTTTGTGAAACTAGGTGAATTTTTTCCTTGAAACATTTTCTGATTCGTCAAAGTTAGGAAATATTTGTAATTACCATAGAGTCTAATTTGGAGACACAATTTTTTTATTTAATTTTATTGAGTTTTATTGTGTATCATATGTTTGAATGTGTTTCAAAATTAAAAATTTAAATTTTATCAAAACAAACCCCTTTTAGGATTGTTTAAGATCTCTTGGAAAAAATACATTGGTTCAAACGGAATGTCAATCTGATGTATATTTTAATAGATATGGCTATTTCAAATCCAATAATAGAAATTAAATCAATGTACTAAACACACACACACACACACACACACAGGACGCGCTAATCTGGGGTAGCCTAAATGCAAAGATTTTCCCTAGTGCTAATCGCAAAGCAGAGGGTGGGTGGATATGTGCACGGGGCCTCTTGTGCTTGCTACATATGCCGCTCTCCCTAGAATGACCATACTATGACCAGTTTTGAAGACAATGTGCCAAACTTTCCATTTTGAAGATTAAGGCCCTAGCCGTCGATGTCACCGCCTTTGTTGTGGGAGGTCACGCATAGAAGGGGGAAGCCGGCCTCCATGTCCTCTCCAAATCCCCTTCTTTAGCGGTGGCTTGCTTCTTGAGTTGGCCGGCGATCCATAGGTAGTGTACCGTCTTCTTACCATGGCGCGCGAGGGAGCGGCACAAAAAAGTAAGAGCGCCAACATTGGAGGGCAACACTGAAGGGGGTGACAAAAGTAAGGTTTTGGGCGGTTAGGAAAGCGGAGTGGGTAGTTATGTCAAAATGTCCCATCTCCCGCGCTTCCCGACGCGTGCAGAGGCGAAGCATGTTGCGCGCGCTAGAGCCAGGCTGAGTGACAACGGCCAACTCAAGCCTTCTCAGTGGGCTAATTTTTAGCTGATTTAAGAATCATACATGCATTCTTTTTAGCCCACCGGAGCCAAGAAAGACTTCCACGGGCAGCCAAACACACCACTAGTGACCTAGTCATCACCATTGTTTCAGGTGGCTACTTTTAGTCACGAGTTTAGGGAGTTAAATGGCGATGCTCATTCTCTTGTAAAAGCTGTTGTATCTTTACCAGCCGGGCGTTACATTCGGTACGCTAGGGACGCCCGAAATCACTTGTATCCCTATAAACTTGGTTGATGAATAAAAGCTCCCTTTCAATAAAAAAATCATCACCATTGTACATGTTTTTGGGTTGTTTACCAACAATCCAACATCCTAAATAGTTGTGCCATAACATGTTCGGCGACTTTCGGTCCGTATCCAACAACGTCAGGCTAGATCAGGGAGGAGCGGCAGCGGCGGCGCACCATCGACACGATCTAGAGGTTGAAGACGAAAGACATCTCAAGGATTTTGTTGCAATTTTTCTTTTTATTGAGGTGCTTTGTAATGTTTGATATTTCTCTTAATACTAAGGTTCTTTTTTTGCAAAAAAAAACTACGCTTAATCAAGATCGATGAATTCATTGTGCTGCAAAATTCACGCATTGTAGTTGCAAGAAAACATGCCATAAAACTGGAAGTTTGTACATTTTCTATGCACTAAAAAGAAAGAGAGAAAGCCTCAAGCAGGGGCAGAACGTTGATGTTTTATCGACTGGCCGAGCGACACACGAGTTTGGCCCATGAAGTCGCTGGGTTAGTAGGGCCGGTCCAAGAAACATGGGAACTCAGCCGAGCAATGGGCCGATTCTCTCCAGCTCTGTGCGTTTGGATTTTGTTGATTGTGTATTGAGTAGCTACTCTAGTTACCAGTGGAAACGAACTGTAACAGTCTGCTTCCAAGTTCAGGACATCGAGTGAAAATTAACACAAACCGAAAGAATCATGTTTCTTTCGTCCGGAAGCGCTATCTAAGCCACTCACATATAAAAATCCCACCTCATTTTTCTTTTGGATTACGGGACTATCTATCTCCATACGCGCGAGGCATCTTCGTCGCCACGATCCAAGATTCCAAGATACCATGTCGTCTGAGCTGTGCTTCCGCCACGACGAGACTAGCTCCATGCTGCTCGGCTGGGGAACACGTATCAAAACCATGCATGAAATTGTATCCAGCAATATATTCCTCACACGTACTCGAAGCTCAGAGTTAAAGGATGACTGTTCCTTCCCGGAAAGATAATTCAAAACGAATCATCTAAAGATGCTTTGGCGATTGCATTCCGTCTAAAGGAAAAAAAAACAGTAAGATGCCTTCTTCCAAAACCTTACGAGCAGAAACGAACGCATCGGAGCGGAAAAGCGGCCCCAGATCTTTCTAGTGGGAGTGGTGATCGCTGCTTTCTTCTCCCGCCACACAGTAGGCAATAGATGGCGAATTCGTCCTCGCCCGCGCACGTACTTCTTCGCCCACTTCTCAAAAGAAAATCAGAACTTTACCTAGCCCCATAGATGCAGGTGGTGAAGTTAGAGATTTGGTGTATATGGGTACCACTGATCTCGTTTTTAAAATAAACTAGGAAATATGCCCGTGCGTTGCACCGGGATAGAGAAAACTATCTTTTAAATTATCCAGACAAATCAAATTTTGCCCCAAAATTAGTGGTTCAGTGTAACATAGCTCCAATATAAACAAATGCGATACAAGGGATGTATAAAGCAGATTTTATTAAGCAACTTATCAAAATAAAGATAGCTATTACCGAGATTGTTGCAAGTTATGCGGGATTAGTACTCCTAGCTGATAGTAGGATTAGGAAATCATGCCCAGACGATTTTGTAGGCAAAAGGGTGCACTTTTTCACCTCCGCGTCTGGACTTCTTAGGTGGAGGCCAACTTTGTAGGATGTATATTTTTGTTTGGCGAAAGAAAAATGAAACAATCCTTCTTTTAGTATTGAAATTTTAGCCCAAGTAACTTCGAACAAAAATGGGGCTAAGCCTTAGCAAAATAAAGATTGAGCTGAGCCAACTAAAAAGTATATTTAGCAAAATCACCTTCAGGCTCTCGTATCTGAGTTAAGTTGCATACATATTGCAGTGCAAGCATCTGAAATAATCCATCGTATTTGATAGCTACTGAAATAATCAAAGCCGCTTTTTTTTTCTTACATTACACGGCATAAGCAATCCTCTTTCTCCTTGTTTTCATCTGTGCAAAAAAAATATCGCACGGTTAGGCAGGGATAGGATTGGAGGCAACAATACTTGGGCATCATGCTTGCAGCCGTGGAACTCTCACGCCTGTACATGAGCAGCGTCAGACCACCCGCCTGACCAACTCGATCTAATGCTGAACTCGTATCCGCGAACAACGACAGCAACAACCCCACGGCCATCTCTTCTTGGCTCCTCACCAGGTGTGGAGGCCACACCGTGCATCTCCCGGCCTCGACCAGCAGCCACCGGCTCGACCAGCAGGAAGCTGGCCTGCTGCAAGCCCATCCATGTTCACGCTGCAGCCGTGAGACGCCCCTCCCCTCGCTTCTCCCTGGATACCCACCAGGACAGTGCCGCCGAAACCTCTCCTTGTGTGGTGATTCAAGCTGCGGGCGCCGACCAGAACGGGGCTTTCGTGCGTGAGGCGCCGTGGACGCCCAAGAAGGCGCAGAGATACTCATGGCCGCCGTGACGCGCCTGCTCCGGCGGTGCCTCAACTCGCCCCCGCTGTTGCCGCGATCAAGATCATTGTTTTCGAATTGTTGATCACTTGATCTTGCGGTGTTGACGGACGAACCGTTTTTTTGATTCACAGAAATCTGAAAAAGAGAACGACTCGGTTCATGAACCACGACGTATACGGGACAGAGACGGAGAATTACTCCTTGCGTTTCGGGGCAGATGGTGCTTCCCTTTTATCTCGCTCTCGCTGATTGCGGGGCTGATTAGGAATCGGTTACATTTTACCTTGATGTGAGCCACGGACGTAATTGGGCCAGGCGATCTCAGCAAAACCATTGAATCTTATACATGTCGGCAACAGAAGAGGTCGGCTAGAAACACCTCGCATGGCAATTAAAGGAAACAGAACCGACGTACAGGTCCGCGGCCGCATCCACCTCGCCGACGATCGGCAACATGCAAGCGATGTAGGACATCATGAAGAGCACGAAGGCGGCGGTTTTGCGGAGTACGTCTGGGCGACGCCGGTATCAACTTCCCGGAGGCCGAGTAGAACGTAAGCCATCTGGATCGGAGTCAACGTCCCGTACCCGGCCTTATTGATAGCGCGGAGCAGCTAGGCCACGAGACCGCTCATCGTCCAGGCGACTTCTTCTTGTGCCTTGTTGATACTGCGGAGGAACTCGTTCTGACTACTCTTGTCGATGAAGCCCTGGGCATAGATGAGCAGGGAAACATGCGGCAGCGGCTGGTATCCTCCGTGCTCTCCCGTCAAACCGGAACCAGTCACGGGGCTTAGCGACGGTCGTGGAAGCTCGGCTTAGCTAGGACGACGTAACTTGAAGCGAAGAGGTTCTGTTTGGAGGGGCGGGTTAGGATTTGTGTTTTTTAAGGCCGGGACTCGTCTTCCACTTGAACAACGTAACCGATCCCGTTAAGATTTGAACGGCAGTGTTGGCGTCCGAAATCCACCGGCGAGTAGCGACGGGCAACACGTAGAGCCGGGAGGCTCCCAGAACTGCGGCTGGCCCTGGTCCCTCGAGCGACGGTCCGCAAAGCTCCGGCACGCATGTCCCGATGCTGGTGCAAGGGCGTGTCACCTGACCTATACCTGGTCAGGAAGATGATGGATTGCTTCGCTTAGTTTCCTGCATGGCATACACGTAAACATTAAATACGAGCCTCGATCGGCTCTCAGGTTTCCCTGTGAATCGGCTCAAGGAGCCGATCCACCCATGATTCGTATGAGGTCTACGATAACATGGTGGTCCTGCTTGATCAATATAAAGCTAAAACGACCTACGACGATTTAGGGTTTTCACCACATAATCGGAACATCCTACACGTGATTGAGCCTGGCAGCCACGCAAGATGATAATAAACCAGCCCTAGATAAGGCCTAAAAACCAACATGGAGTTGATTCCCGGAACATATTCTCTAGGGCTAGCAAACTACACCCTACGTGCTACTGGATCCTTCAACCCGTTTGCAAGGCCTAACTATGCAGATATTAAACTAATCCTTGAAGAACAGGGAACAATCATAACAGATCGGATCTACTGAACACGGATCAAGCAAGGTGCTGCCCTTACACCTAAGATAGGTGTAAAGGCAGCTAGACGTCTAGGGATAGCATGGATAAAAGCATATATCGTGACAAAGCAATGCTAACCCTAACACATCTATGATAACTACGTTGCTCGCTATCAACAAGGCTTCAGCACGAGCAACGCATGAACAACGAATAAACGTATACGATGCGATCTAGGCAGCATGATGCTTACCCGGATACCCGAAGATAATACTCGGG